>NC_053495.1:2828685-2881185 GCF_905171775.1 Rana temporaria | reverse complement strand
GTCCCCTCCCCCCCCCCACAGTCCCATCAGTCTCTGTACAGAGGAGCTTACACTCTAATGTCCCCTCCCCCCCACAGTCACATCAGTCTCTGTACAGAGGAGCTTACACTCTAATGTCCCCTCCCCCCCACATCACATCAGTCTCTGTACAGAGGAGCTTACACTCTAATGTCCCCTCCCCCCCACATCACATCAGTCTCTGTACAGAGGAGCTTACACTCTAATGTCCCCTCCCCCTCCACAGTCACATCAGTCTCTGTACAGAGGAGCTTACACTCTAATGTCCCCTCCCCCCACAGTCACATCAGTCTCTGTACAGAGGAGCTTACACTCTAATGTCCCCTCCCCCCACAGTCACATCAGTCTCTGTACAGAGGAGCTTACACTCTAATGTCCCCTCCCCCCCCCACAGTCACATCAGTCTCTGTACAGAGGAGCTTACACTCTAATGTCCCCTCCCCCCCACATCACATCAGTCTCTGTACAGAGGAGCTTACACTCTAATGTCCCCTCCCCCCCACAGTCACATCAGTCTCTGTACAGAGGAGCTTACACTCTAATGTCCCCTCCCCCCCCCACAGTCACATCAGTCTCTGTACAGAGGAGCTTACACTCTAATGTCCCCCCACACAGTCACATCAGTCTCTGTACAGAGGAGCTTACACTCTAATGTCCCCCCCCCCCACAGTCACATCAGTCTCTGTACAGAGGAGCTTACACTCTAATGTCCCCCCCCCCCCCCCACATCAGTCTCTGTACAGAGGAGCTTACACTCTATTGTCCCCCCCCCCCCCCACTGTCACATCATTTTGGCGTTCCTCCATAACATGACCAGTGGGGGGCCCCTAATTTGGACGCCCGTGGAACGCCGATCACTTACCGGAGCGCCATTGGTTGTCCGGAGTCCGCACACAGCGAGGAGAACCACCACTAGGATCATCGACTTGATTGGAGCCATGTAAAACAAAATGCGCAATTCCTGAGAGGATTAACGGACATCCAGCGTCCGGATTAATGGATAACTTTGTAGAGAAACAAAAAAAAAAAAAAACCCTAAAAATGTTTTACGCAACAAGAATTTCACAATGGCGGTTCCTGCGTGACGATCAATGATTTTGGGAAGAGTTTGCGAGAAACGCGGATCGATATTGCACATTGTTCTGTAGACTGAAAACATTTGCGCACACTCTGCGGGGGGGTCCTCTTTGATGGGGGAGGCACCTGTAAACGTGTGACACGCGTGTGCTTGAAGAAGGCCCCGCCCAGAAAACTAACAAGTGAGACTTCATACATCAACAAAAACGCGTGTAAAATGTAATAAAACCTTCTACAAGCGCTGTCTCGATGTACAAGCGATGTCTCGATGTACAAGCGATGTCTCGATGTACAAGCGGTGTCTCGATGTACAAGCGGTGTCTCGATGTACAAGCGATGACTCGATGTACAAGCGATGACTCGATGTACAAGCGATGACTCGATATACAAGCGATGTCTCGATGTACAAGCGGTGTCTCGATGTACAAGCGGTGTCTCGATGTACAAGCGGTGTCTCGATGTACAAGCGGTGTCTCGATGTACAAGCGATGTCTCGATGTACAAGCGATGTCTCGATGTACAAGCGATGTCTCGATGTACAAGCGGTGTCTCGATGTACAAGCGGTGTCTCGATGTACAAGCGATGTCTCGATGTACAAGCGATGTCTCGATGTACAAGCGATGTCTCGATGTACAAGCGATGTCTCGATGTACAAGCGATGTCTCGATGTACAAGAGATGTCTCGATGTACAAGCGATGTCTCGATGTACAAGAGATGTCTCGATGTACAAGAGATGTCTCGATGTACAAGAGATGTCTCGATATACAAGTGATGTCTCCATATACAAGCGGTGTCTCGATATACAAGCGATGTCTCGATATACAAGCGATGTCTCCATATACAAGCGATGTCTCCATATACAAGCGACGTCTCCATATACAAGCGACGTCTCCATATACAAGCGACGTCTCCATATACAAGAAATGTCTCGATATACAAGCGATGCCTTGATATACAAGCGATGTCTCGATATACAAGCGACGTCTCGATATACAAGCAATGTCTCCATATACAAGCGGTGTCTCCATATACAAGCGGTGTCTATAAGCGATGTCTTGATATACAAGCGATGTCTTGATATACAAGCGATGTCTCGATATGCAAGCGACGTCTCGATATACAAGCGATGTCTATAAGCGATGTCTATAAGCGAAGTCTTGATATACAAGTAGCGTCACGTCACATATATGAGTATAAAAGAAGAGCGGCGCCTCTAATACCCCGTACACACGATCGGAAATTCCATCGGAAAACCTTGGATAGTTTTACTGACGGAATTGCGCTCGAGCTCGTCTTGCATACACACGGTCACACAAGAGTTCTTTAAACTTTCGACCATCCAGAACGCCGGTGACGTACAACACTACGACGAGCCGAGAAAATGAAGTTTCGCCGGAATTGCTACAGACGAACGGAATTTCCGATTGGAATTTTTTTTTTTCGTCGGAAAATTTGAGAACCGACTCTGTCTTTTGTTAGCGGAAATTCCGACAGGAAAAGTCCGATGGAGTCTACACACGGTCGGAATTTCCGACCAAAAGCTCACATTGGACTTTTCTTGTCGGAAATTTCCAAACCCCGCCCCCCCCAGTTAGAATCACTCCCTAGGACACACTTAACCCCTTCCCTGCCAGTGTCATTTACACAGTAATCAGAGCATTTTTATAGCACTGATCGCTGTATAAATGACACTGGTCCCAAAACAGCGCCAAAATTGTCCGATGTGTCCGCCATAATGTCGCAGTCACGATAAAAATCGCAGATCGCCGCCATTACTAGTAAAAAAAAAATATTATAAAAATGCCATAAATATATCCCCTATTTTGTAGACGCTATAACTTTTGCGCAAACCAATCGATAAACGCTTATTGCTATTTTCTTTACGTAGAAGTATACGTATCGGCCTAAACTTTTTAGGGTGTTTTTATTATAAAAACAAAAAGTAAAAAATATTGCTTTTTTTTTCAAAATTGTCGCTCTATTTTTGTTTATAGCGCAAAAACTAAAAACCGCAGAGGTGATCAAATACACCAAAAGAAAGTTCTATTTGTGGGAAAAAAAAAAAAAAACGGCAATTTTGTTTTGGAGCCACGTCGCACAATTGTCAGTTAAAGCGACGCAGCGCCAAAGTTCCACCCAAAAAAAAATGGAACTTCCGCTTTAAGTGATGGTGACCCCCTGACATGCCACGTGTGGCATGTCTTTTTTTGGGGGGGGGAGCAGGTACCTGTTTACAGGGGGCAACCAGCTACCACTTTATCCCCTGGTTCTGCGGCACTGAAAGGAGGATCACCTCTCCCCCCTCTCTTCATGCAATCTTCTGGGACATGTCACAGAAGACTGTCCAGCCATTCACAGCCCATCTCAAACACCTGTGAAGCCGGGCACCCAGAATGCCTTTAATGACTAAACCTTTTTCAGACATTTGTTGCTTACAAGTTCAAATCTGTAATTTTTTTATAGAAAATTACTTAGAACCCCCCAAACACTAATTATACACTAATATATATATATACACACACACACACACACACACACACACACACACACACACAATATAAATATACACACTATACAACACACACACACACAATATAAATATACACACTATACAACACACACACACACAATATAAATATACACACTATACAATACACACACACACAAGGAGGAGACTCCCAATAATCAGAGATTTCAGATTTCTGCGTTTTGAAGATTTTTTTATTCAAATGACAGAATATAGAAAGAGAACTATTTCAGATTCTTTGCGTTGTTCGCCTGCATCTTCTTCATCCCTTTCTTGTTGTGTTTTTTGGCAAAACGCATATTTCTCATGAACTTGGGATCCACCTGAAAGAGATCAAACGTGTGTGTGAGAGAATGTTCCGCCAAGAAAAGAGAAGAAAAGAAAGAGGGGAGGAAAAGAGGGGAGGAAAAGAAAGAGGGGAGGAAAAGAAGAAAGGAGAAGAAAAAAATGTGAGAACGTTCCGTGTGAGAGCGCGAAATGAAAGACAACATTTCCAAAACTAAGGCTGCGCAAAATGGGTCACAACACAGATTCAACCAGGCCAAAAAGCCACACCCCCTTCTGGCTATAGGTAGGCACCCATAAGCCACACCCCCCCTTCTGGCTATAGGTAGACGCCTATAAGCCACACCCCCCTTCTGGCTATAGGTAGGCACCCATAAGCCACACCCCCCCTTCTGGCTATAGGTAGACGCCTATAAGCCACACCCCCCTTCTGGCTATAGGTAGACGCCTATAAGCCACACCCCCCTTCTGGCTATAGGTAGACGCCTATAAGCCACACCCCCCTTCTGGCTATAGGTAGACGCCTATAAGCCACACCCCCCTTCTGGCTATAGGTAGACGCCTATAAGCCACACCCCTTCTGGCTATAGGTAGACGCCTATAAGCCACACCCCTTCTGGCTATAGGTAGACGCCTATAAGCCACACCCCTTCTGGCTATAGGTAGACGCCAAAAAGCCACACCCACCTTCTGGCTATAGGTAGACTCCAAAAAGCCACACCCCCTTCTGGCTATAGGTAGACGCCAAAAAGCCACACCCCCTTCTGGCTATAGGTAGACGCCAAAAAGCCACACCCCCTTCTGGCTATAGGTAGACGCCAAAAAGCCACACCCCCTTCTGGCTATAGGTAGACGCCAATAAGCCACACCCCCTTCTGGCTATAGGTAGGCACCCATAAGCCACACCCCCCTTTCGGCTATAGGTAGGCGAAAAAAGCCACACCCCCTTCTGGCTATAGGTAGGCGAAAAAAGCCACACCCACCTTCTGGCTATAGGTAGGCGCCAATAAGCCACACCCCCTTCTGGCTATAGGTAGACGCCTATAAGCCACACCCCCTGTCTTCTATCTGCTGATAGAGGACAATAAGCCACACCCCCATATTCTATTGGTAGAGAATACAATCACACCCCCATGTCCTATGGCTGCCTATTGGTAGATCACAGACTGAGCTTCACACACAGGACCCCCTCCCCCCACTTACCCCCTTGAGAGACTCGTATCTCTTGGTTCCGGGCTTCTTGATTCCGTTCCTGTGCCATTTACGGGCTGCGAAAAGAAAAAACATCCCCAATTATTCACCAGATTCAGAGGATAGAAAGAGGCAGCAGCACTGACAGGAGCCCCATTCACCCCCCCCTCCCCCGCACATTGTACCGGCTGGAGAGAGAAGCAGCAGCACTGACAGGAGCCCCATTCACCCCCCCCTCCCCCGCACATTGTACGGCTGGAGGGAGAAGCAGCAGCACTGACAGGAGCCCCATTCACCCCCCCCTCCCCCACACATTGTACCGGCTGGAGGGAGAAGCAGCACTGACAGGAGCCCCATTCACCCCCCCCCTCCCCCGCACATTGTACCGGCTGGAGGGAGAAGCAGCACTGACAAGAGCCCCATTCACCCCCCCCCCCCCCCCCGCACATTGTACCGGCTGGAGGGAGAAGCAGCAGCACTGACAGGAGCCCCATTCACCCCCCCCTCCCCCACACATTGTACCGGCTGGAGGGAGAAGCAGCAGCACTGACAAGAGCCCCATTCACCCCCCCCCTCCCCCGCACATTGTACCGGCTGGAGGGAGAAGCAGCAGCACTGACAGGAGCCCCATTCACCCCCCCCTCCCCCACACATTGTACCGGCTGGAGGGAGAAGCAGCAGCACTGACAGGAGCCCCATTCACCCCCCCCCCCCCCCCCGCACATTGTACCGGCTGGAGGGAGAAGCAGCACTGACAGGAGCCCCATTCACCCCCCCCCTCCCCCTCACATTGTACCGGCTGGAGGGAGAAGCAGCAGCACTGACAGGAGCCCCATTCACCCCCCCCCCCTCCCCCGCACATTGTACCGGCTGGAGGGAGAAGCAGCAGCACTGACAGGAGCCCCATTCACCCCCCCCTCCCCCGCACATTGTACCGGCTGGAGGGAGAAGCAGCAGCACTGACAGGAGCCCCATTCACCCCCCCCCTCCCCCGCACATTGTACCGGCTGGAGGGAGAAGCAGCAGCACTGACAGGAGCCCCATTCACCCCCCCCTCCCCCGCACATTGTACCGGCTGGAGGGAGAAGCAGCAGCACTGACAGGAGCCCCATTCACCCCCCCCTCCCCCGCACATTGTACCGGCTGGAGGGAGAAGCAGCAGCACTGACAGGAGCCCCATTCACCCCCCCCTCCCCCGCACATTGTACCGGCTGGAAGGAGAAGCAGCACTGACAGGAGCCCCATTCACCCCCCCCCCTCCCCCGCACATTGTACCGGCTGGAGGGAGAAGCAGCACTGACAGGAGCCCCATTCACCCCCCCCCTCCCCCGCACATTGTACCGGCTGGAGGGAGAAGCAGCAGCACTGACAGGAGCCCCATTCACCCCCCCCCTCCCCCGCACATTGTACCGGCTGGAGGGAGAAGCAGCACTGACAGGAGCCCCATTCACCCCCCCACATTGTACCGGCTGGAGGGAGAGGCAGCAGCACTGACAGGAGCCCCATTCACCCCCCCCCCTCCCCCGCACATTGTACCGGCTGGAGGGAGAAGCAGCAGCACTGACAGGAGCCCCATTCACCCCCCCCTCCCCCGCACATTGTACCGGCTGGAGGGAGAAGCAGCAGGTGAGCGCAGTACAATAACATTGGTGGATCCAGAATTATGACATCATAGGGGGGGGGGGCACCAGACGTCACAGAACGCGGCTCTGGAATGTTCTACAGATTATGGAAACACTGCGACCACAACCTGTAGGAAATAATTTAAAGGCGCGCTCCACCTTGTGTGAGAATTGATCTGCGCCATTATTAACCACTTCCCGCCCAGCCAATAGAATGACGGCCGGAGCGGTGGCTGCGTTATCCTGACTGGGCGCCACGACAGCCGCCCGCGGGGGCGCGCATCACGGCAATGTCAGTCTGACACACCGCTGCACTGATCTCGGTAAAGAGTCTCCGACGGAGGTCCTTTACCACGTGACCAGCCGTGTCCAATCACAAGCGATCATGATGTAAACAGGAAGAGCCGCTGATCGTTTTTCCCCCTCGCTCATGTCTGACAGAGGAGAGCCAATTGGCTTCTCTCCTGAGGGGGGGGGGGGTCTGTGCAGATCGTCTATCAGCGCAGTCCCCCCCCCTTGGATGCCCACCCAGGACCACCAGGGATGCCACCTAAACCCTCAGGGATATGCCAATCTGCCCAGGCAACTGCCAATAAGTGCCCATCCCCAATGCCTGCCAGCCACCAGGGATTTCACATCAGTGCCACCCATAAGTGCCCATCAGTGCAGCCTTTCAGTGCCACCTCATTGGTGCCGCCTTATCAGTGCCCGACAGTGAAGGATAAAAAACTTACCGTATTTATCGGCGTATACCGTGCACTTTTTTGCCCTGAAAATCAGGGCAAAATCGTGGGTGCGCGGTATACGCCGATACCCGCGCCGAGTTTGAATACTGCGCCGATATATACCGAGCGCAGTACACTTGTGTATTGTCGGGCAGTCTCGGGTCCTCTCGCGCTGACGTCCAGGACGTCAGCGCGAGAGTTGCAGAGCCTGCCCGACAATACACAAGTGTACTGCGCTCGGTATATGTCAGCGCAGTATTCAAAGTCGGCGCGGGAAACGAGCGGGGAGGATGCGAGGACGCCGGACCCGACGAAGAGGACACCCGAAACCGCAGACGGACGCCGGACCCGACGAGGCCACCGATGGACGATGCACAAGACACCAAAACTGTAAGTACAAAAACTTTTTTCCCACAGGAATTCGGGGCAACTTTAGGGGTGTGCGCTATACGCCGATAAATACGGTACTTATTTACAAAATTTTATAACAAAAGAAAAACTTTATTTTTCTTCAAAATTTGTTGCCTTTTTATTGTTTAGCCAAAAAAAAAAAAAAAAACCCCGTGGGGGGTTCAAATACCACCAAAAAAAGTTATAATAAAAATCCTGTTTGGTTACAATGTATCACGAGTGCGCAATTGTCATTTAAACAGCGAAAGCGCTGAAAATTGGTCTAGGCAGGGGGGGGGGGGGGGGGGATGATTGGAGTGCCCAGTATTGAAGGGGTTAATAAAAGAAGTATCAATTATATTTTGCATTAACCCTTTCACTGCCAGATCCGTATGAGTGACAGCGGGGGAGGGGGGGGGTTACACATTTCCAGTGGCTGCGCTGCCACCCAATCGCTTTCACCCCCCCCCCCCCCCCCCACCACGTATTCCAGGCTCTGAGGGGCTGACATAGCGGGCGGCGCCGGGGGATGGAAGAAGTGCGGACACGCGTCTCTCCTCTCCTTGTTGCCGACCCGGAAAGAGACGTGTGTGACATCACTTCCTGCTCCGCCTCCCGGTGTCCCCAGGAAAGAATGTTCTGCGGTGCGATGTGCATTGCAATCAGCGGGGCTCAGAGACGACATTTGGGGGGGGGGGGTCTCAGTAAAGAGAACCTGTCACCTAAAAATCATCACATAGAGGACTTTGTCCCCTGTGGGATGAAAAAAAAAAAGTTACACCCAAGCACATAAAATCACCCCAAAAAATATTTCAAGCCCCGCCCCCCCACAGAAAACACCTACGTCGGGCGCCTACTCATGAAAACGTTGATTGCGATACAAACGTTACAAATCGCGGCACACTCCGGAGTGAGAGCGATAATTCTACCCCCAGACCTCCTCTATAGCGCTAAACTGATGACCTGAGGAAAATATCGGGGACTGAAAACATTAGGCGAGCAGAACGTGCGTCATGTTACCGGTATTCATGTAAATATATTAGGTGGTCAGTACTCGATGTCGTCTCCCAACATGTTTCGCCAACATTGGCTTCCTCAGGGGGATTCTATAAAAAAATCCCCTGAGGAAGCCAATGTTGGGGAAACATGTTGGGAGACATGTTGGGAGACATCAGGTACTGACCACCCAACAATATCTTTACATGGATACCGGTAATATGACGCACGTTCTGCTCTGCTAATGTTTTTATTGAAGCCGGTTTCTTGTATTTGCTCCGTGGAATAAAACTTTATACATCCTTTCCTGTTCTTGGCAGCGTCACAATCCCAATTATCCGGCCTGTCCTTGTTCCCGATTAAAAATGATCAGGGACGAGGTTTCCGGATACTAGAGGGTCATCAAACCTGTTCTCCGAGCGCCTATAGGGCACTGAAGTGTCACCATTTCACATGTTGTGTACAGACATGACACAGGGGGGGTGGGACAGGCATGACACACGGGGGGGGGACATGCATGACACACGGGGGTGGGGGGTCTGAGACAGGCATGACACAGGGGGGTGGGGGGAGGGGGGAGCACTCTGTCCGGGATTGGTGGGTACTTACACTGGTTGTGGGAGGTGTGGTTCTTGGACTTCGCCATTATGGATTCTGTGGAGACAAAAACAAAACACAAAGCTGAGTGATGTCATTGGAGGAGACAGATAACAGATATCATTGGGCGCCAAAACTAAGTAGCCGGTGAGCTCCTCCCCCACATACTGAGACCCCCCCCAATGTGACACCCGGGGGCCACAAAATGAACCGACATTTACTCCATCACACCGCAGAGTAACCCATGTGATCCGCATTCCATTCACCGAGGGGGGGGGGGTCTTGTGTGTATTGGGGGAGGGCCCTAAGATTAATACTGTGAGAGACTCAGACACCCCAATACTATCCAAACCCCAAATATCCCCAATTCTGGGGGAGTGGGGCTCTGTAGAGAGGGGGCCCTATACAGATCAGGCCAGTAATGGGGGGGGGGACTCTGCACAGATCAGGCCAGTAATGGGGGGGGGGGGGGGGACTCTGCACAGATCAGGCCAGTAATGGGGGGGGGGGGGGGACTCTGCACAGATCAGGCCAGAAAGGGGGGGGGGGGGGACTCTGCACAGATCAGGCCAGTAATGGGGGGGGGGGGGACTCTGCACAGATCAGGCCAGTAATGGGGGGGGGGGGGACTCTGCACAGATCAGGCCAGTAATGGGGGGGGGGGGACTCTGCACAGATCAGGCCAGTAATGGGGGGGGGGGACTCTGTACAGATCAGGCCAGTAATGGGGGGGGGGACTCTGTACAGATCAGGCCAGTAATGGGGGGGGGGACTCTGCACAGATCAGGCCAGTAATGGGGGGGGGGGGGACTCTGCACAGATCAGGCCAGTAATGGGGGGGGGGGGGACTCTGCACAGATCAGGCCAGTAATGGGGGGGGGGGGACCGACGACTCTGTACAGATCAGGCCAGTAATGGGGGGGGGGGGGACTCTGTACAGATCAGGCCAGTAATGGGGGGGGGACTCTGTACAGATCAGGCCAGTAATGGGGGGGGGGGGACTCTGTACAGATCAGGCCAGTAATGGGGGGGGGGGGCCTCTGTACAGATCAGGCCAGTAATGGGGGGGGGGGGACTCTGTACAGATCAGGCCAGTAATGGGGGGGGGGACTCTGTACAGATCAGGCCAGTAATGGGGGGGGGGGGCTCT
Organism: Rana temporaria; assembly: GCF_905171775.1. Taxonomy (NCBI): domain Eukaryota; kingdom Metazoa; phylum Chordata; class Amphibia; order Anura; family Ranidae; genus Rana; species Rana temporaria. The sequence continues at coordinate 2,870,605 of NC_053495.1, read as the reverse complement.
GTACAGATCAGGCCAGTAATGGGGGGGGGGGACTCTGTACAGATCAGGCCAGTAATGGGGGGGGGGGGGACTCTGTACAGATCAGGCCAGTAATGGGGGGGGGGGGGGACTCTGTACAGATCAGGCCAGTAATGGGGGGGGGGGACTCTGTACAGATCAGGCCAGTAATGGGGGGGGGACTCTGTACAGATCAGGCCAGTAATGGGGGGGGGACTCTGTACAGATCAGGCCAGTAATGGGGGGGGGGACTCTGTACAGATCAGGCCAGTAATGGGGGGGGGGACTCTGTACAGATCAGGCCAGTAATGGGGGGGGGACTCTGCACAGATCAGGCCAGTAATGGGGGGGGGGGACTCTGCACAGATCAGGCCAGTAATGGGGGGGGGGGGGACTCTGCACAGATCAGGCCAGTAATGGGGGGGGACTCTGTACAGATCAGTAATGGGGGGGGGACTCTGTACAGATCAGGCCAGTAATGGGGGGGGGACTCTGCACAGATCAGGCCAGTAATGGGGGGGGGGACTCTGCACAGATCAGGCCAGTAATGGGGGGGGGGGACTCTGCACAGATCAGGCCAGTAATGGGGGGGGGGGGGGACTCTGCACAGATCAGGCCAGTAATGGGGGGGGGGACTCTGCACAGATCAGGCCAGTAATGGGGGGGGGGGACTCTGCACAGATCAGGCCAGTAATGGGGGGGGGGGACTCTGCACAGATCAGGCCAGTAATGGGGGGGGGGGGGACTCTGTACAGATCAGGCCAGTAATGGGGGGGGGGGACTCTGTACAGATCAGGCCAGTAATGGGGGGGGGGGACTCTGTACAGATCAGGCCAGTAATGGGGGGGGGGGGGACTCTGCACAGATCAGGCCAGTAATGGGGGGGGGGGGGACTCTGCACAGATCAGGCCAGTAATGGGGGGGGGGGGACTCTGCACAGATCAGGCCAGTAATGGGGGGGGGGGGGACTCTGCACAGATCAGGCCAGTAATGGGGGGGGGGGGACTCTGTACAGATCAGGCCAGTAATGGGGGGGAGGGGACTCTGCACAGATCAGGCCAGTAATGGGGGGGGGGGACTCTGCACAGATCAGGCCAGTAATGGGGGGGGGGACTCTGTACAGATCAGGCCAGTAATGGGGGGGGGGGGACTCTGTACAGATCAGGCCAGTAATGGGGGGGGGGGGAACTCTGCACAGATCAGGCCAGTAATGGGGGGGGACTCTGCACAGATCAGGCCAGTAATGGGGGGGGGGGGACTCTGCACAGATCAGGCCAGTAATGGGGGGGACTCTGCACAGATCAGGCCAGTAATGGGGGGGGGGACTCTGTACAGATCAGGCCAGTAATGGGGGGGGGGGAACTCTGCACAGATCAGGCCAGTAATGGGGGGGGGGGAACTCTGCACAGATCAGGCCAGTAATGGGGGGGGGGACTCTGTACAGATCAGGCCAGTAATGGGGGGGGGGACTCTGTACAGATCAGGCCAGTAACAGGGGGGGGGACTCTGTACAGATCAGGCCAGTAACGGGGGGGGGACTCTGTACAGATCAGGCCAGTAATGGGGGGGGGGGGCTCTGTACAGATCAGGCCAGTAATGGGGGGGGGGGACTCTGTACAGATCAGGCCAGTAACGGGGGGGGGGGGGCTCTGTACAGATCAGGCCAGTAACGGGGGGGGGGGGGACGACTCTGTACAGATCAGGCCAGCAACGGGGGGGGGGGGGAGACTCTGCACAGACCGGGCCAGTAATGGGGAGGGGGGGGGGACTCTGTACAGATCAGGCCAGTAATGGGGGGGGGGGGGACTCTGCACAGATCAGGCCAGTAATGGGGGGGGGGGGACTCTGTACAGATCAGATCAGTAATGGGGGGGGACTCTGTACAGATCAGGCCAGTAATGGGGGGGGGACTCTGCACAGATCAGGCCAGTAATGGGGGGGGGGGACTCTGTACAGATCAGGCCAGTAATGGGGGGGGGGGGGACTCTGTACAGATCAGGCCAGTAATGGGGGGGGGGGGGACTCTGTACAGATCAGGCCAGTAATGGGGGGGGACTCTGTACAGATCAGGCCAGTAATGGGGGGGGGGGGGACTCTGCACAGATCAGACCAGTAATGGGGGGGGGGGGACTCTGCACAGATCAGACCAGTAATGGGGGGGGGGGACTCTGCACAGATCAGGCCAGTAATGGGGGGGGGGGGGGACTCTGCACAGATCAGACCAGTAATGGGGGGGGGGGGGCTCTGCACAGATCAGACCAGTAATGGGGGGGGGGGACTCTGCACAGATCAGGCCAGTAATGGGGGGGGGGGGACTCTGTACAGATCAGGCCAGTAATGGGGGGGGGACTCTGCACAGATCAGGCCAGTAATGGGGGGGGGGACTCTGCACCGATCAGGCCAGTAATGGGGGGGGGGGGACTCTGCACAGATCAGGCCAGTAATGGGGGGGGGGACTCTGCACCGATCAGACCAGTAATGGGGGGGGGGGGACTCTGTACAGATCAGGCCAGTAATGGGGGGGGGGGGGGGACTCTGCACCGATCAGGCCAGTAATGGGGGGGGGGGGGGGGGACTCTGCACAGATCAGGCCAGTAATGGGGGGGGGACTCTGTACAGATCAGTAATGGGGGGGGGGACTCTGTACAGATCAGGCCAGTAATGGGGGGGGGGGGACACTGCAGAGATCAGTAATGGGGGGGGGGGGGCTCATTGCAGGTCATGTGTGCTCCCAGGGGCCCCATATGCAGCCAATACCAGAGACACCAGGAGGGGCCCCATCTATGGATATCACAGACCCTTCTATGGGGCCCCTCTCGGGGGGGATCCTGGAAATACCTCCCCGACCCCCTCCCAGACACCCCCTACTATCCCCCCGACCACCTACCGGCCCTTTTCCCGCCTCCCCCGCACAGGATTCCCCCGGATTATCCGGACAGGACCGACACTCACCCCAATGTCTGTCAGAGCAAACCGGAAGAGAGAGAGACCGCGGTGCACGCCGGGAGAAGAGAACGTCCGGAGCGCCGCCTAATCCCTTCCCCCGGAACTAAGAGCGCGAGACAAACGTTCCGCCTCACGTCCCCTCCCCCTCCTCCTTCCTCCTCCCCCACACCGAAATTATTATTATTATTTTATGTTACATATAAAAATAAAACACTCACTTATTATTATTATTATTATTCTTGAATGCGGAGTTCCAGGTGCTACTGATACCTCTGGACGAGTCACTAGGACACCGGAACCCCTCACACTTCGAGCTTTTCAGGTCACAATGAGAGATTCAGGGGGTGAATCTCAACAACGGGGGGCACAGAGAGCTTTCTTTTGGTGGTATTTAATGATCACCTCTGGGGGTTTTATTTTTTATTTTTTTTGCTAAATTAACAAAATAAATTACCTTTTCAAAGTTTGTTACACAATTTTGGTAATTTTTCCATTTCATTGGTGGGCACACATTGGCAGCACTGGTGGGCACACATTGGCAGCACTGGTACTGATTGGCAGCACTGGTGGGAACACATTGGTAAAACTGACACTGATTGGCAGCACTGGCACTAATTGGCAGCATGGGTGGGCACTGATTGGCAGTACTGGTGGGCACCGATTGGCAGCACTGGTGGGCACACATTGGCAGCACTAGCACTGATTGACAGCACTGGTGGGCACTGATTTGCAGCACTGATTTGCAGCACTGGCACTAATTGGCAGCATGGGTGGGCACTGATTGGCAGTACTGGTGGGCACCGATTGGCAGCACTGGTGGGCACACATTGGCAGCACTAGCACTGATTGACAGCACTGGTGGGCACTGATTTGCAGCACTGATTGGCCGCACTGGTGGGCACACATTAGAAGCACTGGTATTGATTGGCAGCACTGGTGGGAAAACATTGGTAGCACTGACACTGATTGGCAGCACTGGTGGCCATGCATTGGTAGCACGGGTGGGCACTGATTGGCAGTGCTGGTGGGCACCGATTGGCAGCACTGGTGTGCACACATTGGCAGCACTGGTACTGATTGGCAGCACTGGCACTAATTGGCAGCATGGGTGGGCACTGATTGGCAGTACTGGTGTGCACCGATTGGCAGCACTGGTGGGCACACATTGGCAGCACTAGCACTGATTGACAGCACTGGTGGGCACTGATTTGCAGCACTGATTGGCCGCACTGGTGGGCACACATTAGAAGCACTGGTATTGATTGGCAGCACTGGTGGGAAAACATTGGTAGCACTGACACTGATTGGCAGCACTGGTGGCCACGCATTGGTAGCACGGGTGGGCACTGATTGGCAGCACTGGTGTGCACACATTGGCAGCACTAGCACTGATTGACGGCATTGGTGGGCACACATTGGTAGCAATGGTGGGCACTGATTGGCAGTACTGGTGGAGACACATTGGTAGCTCTGGCACTGATTGGCAGCTGTTGCCTGAACTACAAGTCCCATTATGCCTCTACCTGTGGGAGTCATGCTTGTAACTGCCAGCATTGCAATGCCTCATGGGACTTGTAGTTTCGCAACAGCTGGAGGGCCGCCAGTTTGAGACCCCCTGATCTAGATGTTAACCCCTTCCTAGCCAGTGTCATTAGTACAGTGACAGTGTATATTATTATCACTGATCTCTGTATTGGTGTCACTGGTGATGTCAGTTCCTCAGTCGTCGTCGTCCCCCCAGTGTCAGTTGGGGGTTTATTTTCTGACGCTGGAGAGTGCGAAATTTGTCACAATTCTGCGTAGAAACCAATCAGCTTCCAGGTTTTATTGCCAAAGCTTCATTGAAGAAGCTGAAGTTAGAAGCTGATTGGTTTCTCTGCAGAAATGCGACTAATTCTTCCCTCTCCAGCTTTAGTAAATAAAACCCCTTTAGTGTCAGATTGTCCGCCGCAGAATCGCAGTCCCATTATAAGTCGCTGATCGCCACCATTAGTAGTATAATAAAAATTCCAGTATATATCTCTATATATATACCATAGTCTGTAGACGCTATATCCAGGGGCGGACGGGGCGCAGGGGCGCCACCCCCCTAATCCATGCAATGCCCCCTAATCTACATGCCGGGCTCCAGATCTGTGGATTCCAATGGGATTTTTTTTTTTAAGCACGTGATTAAAGCCTGAAGTGGGGGGCTTATTGGAATCCGGGAGCCCCCTTTAATAAGGGGGCCCCCAGATCTTGGCCCCCCCCACCCTATGTGAATGAGTATGGGGTACATCATACCCTTACCCATTCACCTGGGGGGAAAAAGTGTCCATAAAAATAAGAAAAAGTAATTTATTAGGCAGCTCCGGGAGTCTCTTCCGACTTCTCCGCTCTTTCCGACCTCTTCTCGGCGCTCTCCGACCTCTTCTCGGCGCTCTCCGACCTCTTCTCGGGGCTCTCCGGTTCTTCTCCCGCTGTCCGGGGTCTTTTGCCGGGCTCCTCTGCTATCTTCTGCCAGCTCTTTTACTAGCAGGTGCCCAGTCTTCTCCGTCGTCTTCTTCCCTCTGCTCTTCTTCCGATGTTGACACAACGGCTCTCTCCAGCTGTAGTGCGCAAAGACTTATATTGGCATGGGGCGTGGCCACTGGGTGATGTCACCCGGTGACCCCGCCCCTTATGACGTCACCGTCACCTCATGCCCCGGGCGGTGGCGTCAGAAGGGGCAGGGTCACCAGATGTCACCATCCGGTGATCACACCCCATGCCTATATAAGTCTTTGCGCACCGCATACACAGCATTACAGCGGGAGAGAACATTGTGTCAACATCGGAAGAAGAGAAGAGGGGAAAAACCTGACAGAGAAGACCGGGCCAACGCTAGCAAAAGAGCAGAAGATAGCAGAGGAGCCCGGCAGAAGACTCTGGAGAGCGGGAGAAGGACCAGAGAGCGGGAGAAGACACCGGAGAGCGGGAGAAGGACCCAGAGATCGGGAGAAGAGGCCGGAAAGCAGAAGATAGCGGAGGAGCCCGGGAGAAGACACCGGAGAGCGGGAGAAGAACCGGAGAGCAGAAGATAGCGGAGGAGCCCGGCAGAAGACACCGGAGAGCGGGAGAAGAACCGGAGATCGGGAGAAGAGGCCAGAGAGAAGATAGCGGAGGAGCCCGGCAGAAGACACCGGAGAGTGGGAGAAGAACCGGAGATCAGGAGAAGAACCAGAGATCGGGAGAAGAGGCCGGAGAGCAGAAGATAGCGGAGGAGCCCGGGAGAAGAACCGGAGAGTGGGAGAAGAACCGGAGATCAGGAGAAGAACCGGAGATCGGGAGAAGAGGCCGGAGAGCAGAAGATAGCGGAGGAGCCCGGCAGAAGACACTGGAGAGCGGAAGAAGAACCGGAGATCAGGAGAAGAGGCCGGAGAACAGAAGATAGTAGAGGAGCAGGGCAGAAGACACCGGAGATCGGGAGAAGAGGCCGGAGAGCAGACGATAGCAGAGGAGCCCGGCAGAAGACACCAGAGAGCGGGAGAAGAACCGGAGATCGGGAGAAGAGGCCGGAGAGCAGACGATAGCAGAGGAGCCCGGCAGAAGACACCAGAGAGCGGGAGAAGAGGCCGGAGAACAGAAGATAGCGGAGGAGCCCGGCAGGAGACACCGGAGATCGGGAGAAGAGGCCGGAGAGCAGAAGATATTAGAGGGGCACGGCTGAAGACACGGGAGATCGGGAGAAGAGGCCGGAGAGAAGATAGCAGAGGAGCCTGGCAGAAGACACTGGAGAGCAGGAGAACCGGAGAAGAGGCCGGAGAGCGGGAGAAGAGGCCGGAGAGCAGAAGATAGCGGAGGAGCCCGGCAGAAGACACCGGAGAGCGGGAGAAAAAACAGAGATTGGGAGAAGAACCGGAGAGTGGGAGAACAGGAGATCGGGAGAAGAAGCCGGAGAGCAGAAAATAGCGGAGGAGCCCGGCAGGAGACACCGGAGAAGAACCGGAGATCGGGAGAAGAGGCCGGAGAGCAGAAGACACCAGAGATCGGGAGAAGAGGCCGGAGAGAAGATGGCAGAGGAGCCTGGCAGAAGACACTGGAGAGCAGGAGAACCGGAGATCGGGAGAAGAGGCCGGAGAGCAGAAGATAGCAGAGGAGCCCGACAGAAGACACCGGAGAGCGGGAGAAGAACCAGAGATCGGGAGAAGAGGCCGGAGAGCAGAAGATAGCGGAGGAGCCTGGCAGAAGACACCGGAGAGCGGGAGAAGAGGCCGGAGAGCAGAAGATAGCGGAGGAGCCTGGCAGAAGACACCGGAGAGCGGGAGAAGAACCAGAGATCGGGAGAAGAACCGGAGAGTGGGAGAACAGGAGATCCGGAGAAGAAGCCGGAGAGCAGAAGATAGCGGAGAGCAGGAGAAGAACGGGAGATCGGGAGAAGAACCGGAGAGTGGGAGAACAGGAGATCCGGAGAAGAAGCCGGAGAGCAGAAGATAGCGGAGGAGCCCGGCAGAAGACACCAGATAGTGGGAGAAGAACCGGCAAGTGGAAAAAGAGGCCGGAGAGTGGGAGAGGGGGATTCACCAGCAGAGGGTGCTGCAGGGAACAGGAACACACACAAAGCGATTGGATTTGTTACATTTCAGTCCTCATATTTTCTATTTCCCGGAATAAATCCACAATGCCAGTTTTTTTAATACAGAAAAATATGTTTATTTGCAGTATAAACAATCATCGCTCTTTCATTCTGCAGATCGGAAGCCATATAACCACAACCACAGCTACACAGAAAACCGGCAGCACCGGCCCCGCTGAGCGAGGGGGACCCCAACCAATCACACCCCATAGATCTGTACCTGTGAGAATCCTCAGATGGAAGCTGACCCCCCCCCCCGGGATGCATTCTGACTCGGGGACATCAGCCGCTGTGTGGTCGGGGTCGGGTGTCAGCTTCAAATCAAAGCTTCTCACACAGGTCTTCCGGCTCACAGTTCTATTTTTGTTCTCCGTTACATTGAATAATTATAACAAATAACAAGAGACATTTCCGGTTTCCTCCTCACTGGAGTCCGGTGTGAAGCCACTTGTGGAAATGTTCGTTTTCGTATCCGTCTGACGCAATGCAACATTTTATTGTTTTATTTTACATAAAGCAAAATATTAGGAAAAAAAAAAACACAAATACATTCTTGTGTACTGTCTCTTTAAAAGTTAACTTCCCCCTCCCCCTAATGTGAAGAGAATGGTAAATGGCGGAGGAAGGAACAGCACCGGTCTGACGGGGAGATTTGCGTCTCGTTCTGCCGCTAGAAAACGCATTAAAAATGGCGATGCGTAAAAAAATAGACCTGTGAATTCTCCGCCCTAAATTCCCCTCCCCCACTCAGATCACACGATCTTATTGTGAAGGGTCGCCATTCACGTTGTAATCTCCGTCCAATCAACTTCAGATTTACCGAAACAGTGTAATAGGAGGAGCTCCCTATTCTACCCAATCAGGCAGGCCCTTGTATTACATTAGAGGAGATTGTCCAATGAGAAGACAATGCCTGTGCTGACCTCCCGATTCTAAACACCCAACATTCCCAACGGGGACATCAAACAACGTGAACGGGATTTCATCTATTCATAGAAAACCGCGGCACCGGGGGCGGAGACTCTGAATACAAACATTTCCCCGCTCTCGTCTCCGGATATTATTATGTAAAACTGACAACAGGTACAAAGATTCAATATACAGAGAATATAAAATACAAAACCCGGATTGTAACACAGGAAGAAAAAAAGATTACAATGTAACTTTATTATAGGAAATGCAGCGGAATCACAAAAGGGATGGGAAGTGGAGAGGGGTCTGGAATGTGGCGGGACGGGAAATAAATCGCGAATGTGATGGAATGGGGAATAGAGTGGGATCTGGAATGTGGCGGGATGGAAAGTGGAGTGGGATCAGGAATTTGGCAGGGTGGGAAATGAAGCGGGATTGGGAATGTGATGGAATGTGGAATAGAGTGGGATTTGGAATGTGGCAGGATGGGAAGTGGAGCGGGAACAAGAATATGGCGGCATGGGTAATAAAGTGGGACAAGGAATGTGGCGGGATGGGAAGTGGAGTAAGATCGGTAATATGGCAGGGTGGGAAATGAAGTGGGATCTGGAATATGGCGGGATGAAAAATGAAGCGGGATCGGAAATGTGATGGAATGGGGAATAGAGCAGGACCAAGACTGTGGCAGAATGGGAAGTGGAGCGGGATCAGGAATGTGGCAGAATGGGAAGTGGAGCGGGATCAGGAATGTGGCAGAATGGGAAGTGGAGCGGGATCAGGAATGTGGTAGGATGGGAACTGGAATAGGTTCGGAAATGTGACAGGATGGGAAGTGGCGCGGGATCTGGAATGCAGCGGGATTGGAAATGGAGCGGGACCGGGAATGTGATGGGATGGGGAATGCAGTGAGATCAGGAATGTGTCAGGATAGGAAGTGGAGAGGGATCGGGAATGTGATGGGAAATGGAGTGGGATCAGAAATGTGACAGGATTGGAAATGGAGCAGGATCGGGAATGTGATGGGATGGGGAATGCAGTGAGATCGGGAATGCAGCGGGATTGGAAATGGAGCAGGATCGGGAATGTGATGGGAAATGGAGTAGGTTCAGAAATGTGGCAGGATGGGAAGTGGCGCGGGATCGGGAATGCAGTGGGACTGGAAATGCAGCGGGATCAGGAATGTGATGGGAAATGGAGTAGGTTCAGAAATGTGGCAGGATGGGAAGTGGAGAGGGATCGGGAATGTAATGGGACTGGAAATGCAGCGGGATCACTGTGGGATTGGAAATGGAGCAGGATCTGGAATGTGACAATTCTACTGGGGAATTAGGAAATAAATGTAACCATGGCTACTACAGAATCGCATCATTTCCTTATTCCCTATAGAGTTCTGAATTGTTACCGGGGGGGGGGGGGGGTAATCATTTTATCTCGCTCCTTTCTTTAGGGCGATCATTTCGTAGTCTCTCGGTGCCGGACTACACAAAGTGCATACATGGAATGTGAAGGGGGTGGGATCTTGTAGTGTTTGGCGGGGGTCTGATAGACTTTATTTGTAGAGAAGACATTACATGTCAGATAATTTATGGCTTAGGGGGGAACCCTCGCCTATTGCCGACCAAAATATCTGCTGGAAGGAAAAGGGTTAAAGGGGACAAAACAGCATTAAAGACTGAACTTGTATTAAAGTGCTGTGAGGTAAGTGGACCTGTCACTTATGTCAGGGTGGGGGAGGGGTCCTTTGGACTTTATGTTTCAGGACTAAACATTTCTCTATAGACAATAAATGGCCTCACTGGTGTCAATATTGGCAAATGTTCCACTCGGCCTTTACCGGCAGTCACCCATATAAAAGAAACCATTGGGGGGGGGGGGCTCTTTAAAGAAGTAAAATCACCACAATTTAATAATTGGCCAACCTCCACCCCCCCCCCCCCCCCAGACCAGGTGCATATAGTACCAGGATCCCATTCTGATCTGTGTTGTGTTTGTTGAGCGGGAATGGTCAACCGCTCGCTCCCCCCCCCCCAGAGAGCACCCGGGCACTCGGGTGAGGCTGTGTGCAGGTAGAGGGAGCAGACACCGATCTGCACTGATGATTCCAATTGTGTTATTGCTGGTGTTCTAGTAGGATACGTACGGAGTATCACTGCACCCGTTGGAATGCCAGTAAATTGGGCTGCACCCTGGGGAGGAGCTTCTCCTATTGGAATGCCAGTAAATTGGGATGCAGCCTGAGAAGGTGTTTCTCCCATAGAAACACCAGTAAATTTGGCTTTAGCCTGGGGAGGAGCTTCTCCTATAGATATGCCAGTAAATTGGGCTGCAGACTGGGGAGGAGCTTCTCCCATAGGAATGCCAGTAAACTGGGCTGCATCCTGGGTAGGAACTTCTCCCATAGATAGGCCAGTAAATTGGGCTGCATCCTGGGGAGGAGCTTCTCTCATAGGAACACCAGTAAAATGGGCTGCAGCCTAGGGAGGAGCTTCTCCTATAGATATGCCAGTAAATTGGGCTGCAGACTGGGGAGGAACTTCTTCTATAGATAGGCCAGTAAATTGGGCTGCATCCTGGGGGGGAGCTTCTCTCATAGGAACACCAGTAAATTGGGCTGCAGCCTAGGTGGAAGCTTTCTGACATATGAATGCCAAGAAATTGGGCTACAGCCTAGGGAGGAGCAAACAGCAACCATAAACAGTAACAGTTATTGAAGGTGTTCTAGTAGTGTGCGTACTGAGACACATCACTCCAAATAGAAGCAGTCCCATAGGAAGGCCAGTAAATTGGAATTGCATTCTGGGGAAGAACTTCTCCCATAGGAATGTCAGTAAATTGGGCTGCAGCCTGGGGAGGAGCTTCTCTCATAGGAATGCCAGTAAATTGGGCTGCAGCCTGGGGAGGAGCTTCTCTCATAGGAATGCCAGTAAATTGGGCTGCAGCCTGGGGAGGAGCTTCTCCCATAGGAATGACAGTAAATTGGGCTGCAGTCTGGGGAGGAGCTTCTCCCATAGGAATGCCAATAAATTGGACTCCAGCCTGGGGGAAGCTTTCTGACATATGAATGCCAAGAAATTGGGCTGCAGCCTAGGGAGGACCTAACAGCAACCATAAACAGTAACAGTTATTGAAGGTGTTTTAGTAGTGTGCATACTGAGACACATCACTGCAAATAGAAGCAGTCCCATAGGCATGCCAGTAAATAGGGCTGCAGCCTGGGGAGGAGCTTCTCTCATAGGAATGCCAATAAATTGGACTGCAGTCTGGGGGAGCTTCTGACATATGAAAGCCAGGAAATTGGGCTGCAGCCTGGGGAGGATCTTCTCCCATAGGAATGACAGTAAATTGGGCTGTAGCCTGGGGAGGAGCTTGTCCGATAGGAATGACAGTAAATTGGGCTGCAGTCTGGGGAGGAGCTAACCACAACCATAAACAGAAAAAATATATGTTCTGTTTTAGCACAACCATAGCAAATATCAAAACAGGACCAAGTTCTACATACACTCAGGGCCTTGGGGGGGGTTCAAAATGTTTAAGTTGTGGTGATACTTCTTTATTATGCAAAACTTGTACATTTTATTAAATATTATCTCGCCTCACAACACAGCGCCTCCATTGGCCTTCACATACAGAGAAAAGGCACAACGTAAAAATATACCGATGGCGATTCGTTTGGCAGTTCTAATTGTCATTTTTTTTTTTAATAAAAAAAAAAAAAAAATTTAACACAAGGTGCTTTTTTCTAAACCCTATGGTGTTTAAATAAGTAGATATAAAAAATATGCTCTATACATTTTTGTTTTGAATTATAACTTTTTTTTTTTTTTCAAAAAATATATATATCGGTAAAAGTGAGGCTTGTTCGTAAACTATTTCGCAGCTAGCACCTTTGTAATTGGGAGCGTGGGAAATAAAAGCACCATTGGGGGGCTGGGGGGAGGGGCACCGCTCTAAAATGATTTGGGGAAGAGTTTGGAGGCAACAAGTATTCCCTTTTCTTACAAAATATTGTCAACGCTTTACAAAATAATTTTTAAATATCAGAATTATTTTTTTTTATACTGAATGTTGGGTAATAAAATAATACAATAATACACTAACAAGGTTTTTTTTTTTTTTACATAGTAAATTGGATCATTTTTTTTTTTATTATAATTGTGCAAAATTCCTTTATTAACACTTTACAAAATCAGTTTTAAAAAGTATCAGCTTTTTTTTTTTTTTTTTTTTACACTAAATGTTGAGAAATGGGATCTTTTTTTTTTTTTATTTTGGTCATATTAAAAATCGGCAGGTTTTTAAAAACTTTGGGAAAAATTAATTTGCGTAAAATAAAAAAAAAAAAGTCAATGTTTTATAAAATAATAAAAAGAAAAATATAATAGAAGGTATATTTTTTTATTTTATTTTTAAATAGAATACTTAATTTTTTACACTGAATGTTGGGAAGCAATACTGTAATACACTGATGGGGCCTTTTATTTTATTTATTTTTTGGTCACCTAGTAAATTGGCACATTTTTAAAAAAATTTAATTTGCCTATAAAAAAATTGTCAACACTTTACAAACTTATTTTTAAATATTATTAGATTTTTTTTCCTTACACTGAATTGTGGGAAATAATACAACAATACACTGTGGGGGGACTTTTTTTTTCTCTTGGTTGATTAGTAAATTGGCACATTTATTAAAGTGTAACTCTGGGCAAAATCTATTTTTATATACATGTAATACATACATGTCATTTTTTTTCTCCAGAGTTTAAGGTGTGCAAAGAGCAACATTTGGTGAATATTTGGCGAAACCGCAATCCCGGAATACAGGAATACCGGAATCCCGGAAGAGGATTTTGTTTTCCAAACCAATCCAAGAAATAAGAATGATTTGGAGAAACAATAAAGTGTCAGTAAGCCCCGCCCCCTCATTATAATCTTTACAATACTTTAGTATAATATTGTGTCTTTGTAAAACTTTGTATCTATAGGAAGATATCTGATGATCCCGCCACTGACCTCCTCTGTGATTGGCGGCAACGATCTTGTGGGCTCATCTACCCGCTGCAGAGTCTGCCGCGTGGCTCGGCTATCCAGCGCGGTGGGCGGGACCAGTCTGGCCCTCCGGTGAACTTCAATGACAGGAGGAGCAACTGTCAATCAAAAACACGCTTACCCCGCCCACCAGGCGATGCACCTGAGCAGCACCTGGGCGGGGCGAGGGGCGTCACCATTGCGTCTTACACACACATGATGAGACGGGTAAGATTGATTGACAGAGGCTCCTCCTAGCAGGATCGCCCCGCCCACTGCCTGAGCCAGAGGAGGAGCAAGGTGGTCATGTGACAAGAGCAAGGAATAAAGCTATTTTTTTAATATATATATATATATATATACAGGGCTCTCTGATTTGGGAGAAAATTCCCAACTTAGATCTATTTTGTAAGGTGATTTTTTTTTTTTGGGGGGGGGGGGGGATATTCTGGATGATAGGTCACAAAGAAATGTTTTGCATAAAGAATATAAATATAAATATATTTTGTAATGCTATGTATTGGGTAATTGTCTTGTGCAAAAAAAAAAAGAAAGAAATATTTTGCAATACTTTTTATTTATTATATATTTGTTTTGCACAAGACATTGCAAAATATTGCTTTCTTTTTTTTTTTTTTTTTTAGCATAAGACAAAAAAAATATTTTGCAATGCACAAGGTAATTGCTTTGTGCAAAAAAATAAAATAAAAAGCACTGCAAAATATTTTTATTTTTTGCACAAGACAATTACCCAGTACATAGCTTTGCAAAATATTGCTTTCTTTTTATTTTATTTGTATTTATTTATTTTCTTGCACAGGACAATTGCCCAGTTTATAGCATTTTTTTGTGATTTATCCAGAAAATATTGCCTTACAAAATGGGCAAAGCTATTTTTTTTTAAATTACTTAGTACATCATAGCATTGCCAATTTTTTTTCTTTTCCACAAGACTATTACCCAGTACATAGCATTTAAAAATATTTATTATATATATATATAATTTATAATTACGCAAAGAAATATTTAGTGTGTGATTATATATATATATATATATATATATATATATATATATATATATATATATATATACACACACACACACACTAAATATTTCTTTGCGACAAATGGTCCATAATATCCAGAAAATATTGCCTTACAAAATGGGCAAAGCCATTGTTTTTTTTTTGTTTGTGTGTTTTTTTTGCACATGACAATTAGCCAGGCCATAGCATTGGAAAATATTTATATTTTTTATATTCTAAAAAAAAAAAAAAAAGCAATATTTTCCAATGCTATGGCATGGCTAATTGTCATGTGCAAAAAAAACACACAAACAAAAAAAAAAGACAATGGCTTTGCCCATTCTTGATAATATTTTAGACCATTTGTCACAAAGAAATATTTAGTATATATATATATATATATATATATATATATATATATATATATATATATATATATATATATACACATATACATACACACACATATACACAAACTTTTTTTTTTAAATTACTACATAACATTGCCAATTTCTTTATTTGTTTTTTATTTTCCACAAGACTATTACCCAGTACATAGCATTTAAATTATATATATATATATATATAAATAAATAAAATATTTTTAAATGCTATGTACTGGGTAATAGTCTTGTGGAAAAGAAAAAATAAAAAAAAATAAAAACATTTGGCAATGCTATGTAGTAATTTAAAAAAAAATGGCTTTGCCCATTTTGTAAGGCAATATTTTCTGGATATTCTGGACCATTTGTCACAAAGAAATATTTAGCATATTATATATATATATATTTTATTTTAAATTCTTTTTTTCAATGCTATGGCCTGGGTAATTGTCATGTACAAAAAAATAAAATAAAAAATATGCCCATTTTGTAAGGCGATATTTTCAAATGCTATGTACTATAAAATATATTACTGGGTAATAGTCTTGTGCAAAAAAAAGAAAGAAATATTTTGCAATTAATTAAAAATATATGGTTTTGCCCATTTTGTAAGGCAATCTTTTCTGGATATTCTGGACCATTTGTCACAAAGAAATATTTAGCATATTATATATAAGAAATATTTTCCAATGCTATGGCCTGGGTAATTGTCATGTCCAAAAAAAAAAAGAAAAAAAAAAAAAACAACAACGACAATAAAGCAGAATATAAAAATTAATAAAAAATAAAATAAAAAAAGACAAATAAAGTTGATTGAACCCTGCAGCAATTTTAGGATTTGATTGGAGGAATGCTGATTTGACGTTAAGTGCAAAGATCAAGAACAATTCTCTGATCATTATTTGTATAAAAAAAAGAAAAAGAAAAGTGAAATACTTACAATCACACAAGTTTTGCATTATTACCATATATACCGACCTACATGGTGTATATAGATAGGTATACAATGTATATAGACAGACTCCATGCAGACCTGATGCTCATTAATGCCGCGCCCACAATACTCCCGTAGAAAACCTCCTGCTGATTGGATCATGTGATCTCCAGGCTGTCCAGCTGGAAGAGGTTGTTGTTGGTGGGCGTGGTGAAGTAGAGCTGGTTGCCGGTTGGTTGTTGGGGGCGGAGCTCACAAGGGCTCTTCAGTCCCAGTGTCCGTTCGAAGTCCAGCAGCTGCCCCATGAAGTTAAAGTTTGGGGAGATGTTCGACTTTTTCCTCTTCACAAAGTCGTAGGCGTCGTTGAGGGTCAGGTTGAGTTTCTGCATGAGGTAAGCCACCGTCACCGTCACCGAGCGGCTGATGCCGGCCAAGCAGTGGACCAGGACCCCGCATTTGTTGGACCGAGCTTCTTCTGCAACGAAAAGGAAATGGGAGGCGGTTACAGGTTATCGGTGCCGAAACAAACCGGAGATCAGGGATGGACAAGAAGAGCCAATGGACATTATAAAAAGGACCGTCCACCCAATAACCCCAAAATAACGGTGGATCCCAGCAAATAGATAGACAGCAATAACAATCCCAGCACAGAGGTTCTAACCCTTCCGTGCTCTAAACACAACAGAAACATTGCAGTTTGGTGGAGTTGGATGGGGTTAGATGGAGTTGGATGGGGGTTGGTGAAGTTAGATGGGGGTTGGTGAAGTTAGATGGAGTTGGATGGTTGTTGGATGGGGGTTGGTGGAGTTGGATGGGGTTAGATGGAGTTTGATGGTTGTTGGTGAAGTTAGATGGGGGTTGGTTGTAGTTGTATGGGGGTTGGATGGGGGTTTGATTGGGTTAGATAGAGTTGGGGTGAGTTGGTGGAGTTGGTTGTAGTTGAATGGGGGTTGGATGGGGTAAGATGGAGTTGGATGGGATTGGTGGAGTTGGATGGTTGTTGGTGAAGATAGATGGGGGTTGGTTGTAGTTGGATGGGGGTTGGATGGGGGTTTGATTGGGTTAGATAGAGTTGGGGTGAGTTGGTGGAGTTGGTTGTAGTTGAATGGGGGTTGGATGGGGTAAGATGGAGTTGGATGGGATTGGTGGAGTTGGATGGGGGTTGGTGAAGTTGGATGGGGGGTTGGTTTTAGTTGTATGGGGTTAGATGGAGTTGGATGGGGGTTGGTGGAGTTGGATGGGGGTTGGTGGAGTTGGATGGGGGTTAGATGGAGTTGGATGGGGGTTTGTTGTAGTTGAATGGGGGTTGGTTGTAGTTGGATTGGGATTAGATAGAGTTGGATGGGGGTTGGTGGAGTTGGATGGGGGTTGGTGGAGTTGGATGGGGGTTGGTTTTAGTTGTATGGGGTTAGATGGAGTTGGATGGGGGTTTGTTGTAGTTGAATGGGGGTTGGACGAGTTGGATGGGGTTTGTTGTAGTTGAATGGGGGTTGGATGAGTTGGTGGAGTTGGTTGTAGTTGGATTGGGGTTGGATGGGGTTAGATACAGTTGGATGGGATTGGTGGAGTTGGATGAGGGTTGGTGGAGTTGGATGGGGGTTGGTGGAGTTGGATGGGGGTTGGTGGAGTTGGATGGGGGTTGGTGGAGTTGGATGGGGGTTGGTGAAGTTGGATGGGGGTTGGTTGTAGTTGTATGGGGGTTGGATGGGGGTTTGATTGGGTTAGATAGAGTTAGGGTGAGTTGGTTGTAGTTGAATGGGGGTTGGATGGAGTTGGATGGGATTGGTGGAGTTGGATGGGATTGGTGTAGTTGGATGGGGGTTGGTGGAGTTGGATGAGACTGGTGGAGTTGGATGGGGGTTGGTTGTAGTTGTATGGGGGTTGGATGGGGTTAGAGGAGTTGGATGGGGGTTGGTGGAGTTGGATGAGATTGGTGGAGTTGGATGAGATTGGTGGAGTTGGATGGGGTTAGAGGAGTTGGATGGGATTTGATTGGTTTAGATTTAGAGTTGGTGGAGTTGGATGGGGATTTGATTGGTTTAGATTTAGAGTTGGTGGAGTTGTATGGGGGTTGGTTGTAGGTGTATGGGGGTTGGATGGGGTTAAATGGAGTCAGATGGGGGTTGGTGGAGTTGGATGGGGGGCAGCGGGTATGCATTGTTGCCAAGGGTGCAAGAATTTTAGGTCTGAAGGTGAAAGATTTGGGGAGATCTGAGGGGTGAAGGTGCGGGAATTGGAATACGTTAGGTGTAAAAAAGCAGGAATTGGGGTGATCAGAGGGATGAAGGAATCGGGGTGACCTGAGGTGTGCAGGAATCGGGGTGAAGGTTCAGGAATTGGGGTGCAGAAATCAGGGGGGTGATTTGAGGGATTTAGGAGTCAGGGTGAAGGTGCAGGAATTGGGGGGTGCAGGAATCAGGGGGTGCAGGAATCAGGGGGTGCAGGAATCAGGGGGATCTGAGGGGTGCAGGAATCGGGGTGAAGGATTAGGAATCGTGGTGAATGTGCAGGAATCAGGGTGCAGGAATCGGGGGGGGGGGGGGGGGGGGGGGGAGGTTCAGGAATCGGGGTGACGGATTAGGAATCGTGGTGAATGTGCAGGAATCGGGGTGCAGGAATCGGGGTGAAGGAATCGGGGTGAAGGATTAGGAATCGTGGTGAATGTGCAGGAATCGGGGTGCAGGAATCAGGGGGTGCAGGAATCAGGGGGTGCAGGAATCAGGGGGTGCAGGAATCAGGGGGGTGATTTGAGGGATTTAGGAGTCAGGGTGAATGTGCAGGTATCAGGATGCAGGAATCGGGAGGGTGCAGGAATCAGGGGGTGCAGGAATCAGGGGGTGCAGGAATCAGGGGGGTGATTTGAGGGATTTAGGAGTCGGGGTGAATGTGCAGGAATTGGGGGGTGCAGGAATCAGGGGGTGCAGGAATCAGGGGGTGCAGGAATCAGGGTGATCTGAGGGGTGCAGGAATCGGGGTGAAGGATTAGGAATCGTGGTGAATGTGCAGGAATCTGGGGTGCAGGAATCGGGGGGTGCAGGAATCGGGGTTCTGACTTACCGATGAAGGAGATGGCCTCGGGGAAGAACTGGGCGAGGTTCTGGCTCCAGTGGTCGGAGATGGGGATCTGCTTGTACTTGAACTCCCCGTTGTTCTCGAAGGCGTTGGGCAGATTTGGGGTGACATTCAGGATGTATTTGATGTTATATTTCGCCAGAATATCCAGGTTGGCGGAATCTTTTGCGCAGCCGAGGTACAGATACGGCAGGATCTGCACGGGGAAAGTCGACTGGTTGCTGAGGGTGGGGCTGCCTTCCGATTCGGTCGCGCTGATTGGCTCCCGGTCAGACTCGCCGTCCGAACCTTCGGAACTGATCCTCAATCCCCCCAGTCCGATGACGCATTCTGGAGTGGGATCGGTGGGGGAAGGGCTGTCGAGGCCGGCCTCACAATGGTCGGGGTATTCCCTCTGGAACTTGCTGTAACCCCCTACAAGATAAAACACGTCAGAGGAGCACCGATGACATCACTACATACACACTATGACATCACTATATACACACTATGACATCACTACATACACACACTATGACATCACTACATACACACTATGACATCACTATATACACACTATGACATCACTACATACACACTATGACATCACTATATACACACTATGACATCACTATATACACACACTATGACATCACTACACACACACTATGACATCACTACATACACACACTATGACATCACTACATACACACTATGACATCACTATATACACACTATGACATCACTACACACACACTATGACATCACTATATACACACTATGACATCACTATATACACACACTATGACATCACTACACACACACTATGACATCACTATATACACACTATGACATCACTATATACACACACTATGACATCACTACACACACACTATGACATCACTACATACACACACTATGACATCACTACATACACACTATGACATCACTATATACACACTATGACATCACTATATACACACACTATGACATCACTACACACACACTATGACATCACTATATACACACTATGACATCACTACACACACACTATGACATCACTACATACACACACTATGACATCACTACATACACACTATGACATCACTATATACACACTATGACATCACTATATACACACACTATGACATCACTACACACACACTATGACATCACTACATACACACTATGACATCACTACATACACACTATGACATCACTATACACACACACTATGACATCACTACATACACACTATGACATCACTACATACACACACTATGACATCACTACACACACACTATGACATCACTATATACACACACTATGACATCACTACATACACACTATGACATCACTACATACACACTATGACATCACTACATACACACTATGACATCACTATATACACACACTATGACATCACTATATACACACACTATGACATCACTACATACACACTAAGACATCACTACATACACACACTAAGACATCACTACATACACACTATGACATCACTATATACACATACACACTATGACATCACTATATACACACACTATGACATCATTACAGCCAATTAACATTTCACTTCCAACAAAAAAAAAGCTCTGCCTCTTATCACTAAAAAGCCATCCCTACTCTCCAGTCTGTGACTTTCTCTAGGCCAAGATGGTGTCAGTCTGCTACAGGCAAGAGGAAGCATGTCCTCAGTCTCCCCTCCGCCAGTGATCAGACTGTACATCGTAACTTTGTAGAAGGAGGGGGAAGCAGACCGGGCCCTCTGCACAAAGAGAGAGCAGAGCTGTGGGAGGGGATTGGCAGGCTCCACCCACTACAGAAAACTACAGGGGGGGGGATAAGAGAGAGGGGGGATGAGAGAGAGAGGGGGGGATAAGAGAGAGAGAGAGAGAGAGAGAGAGAGAGAGAGAGAGAGAGAGAGAGAGAGAGAGGTGAGGGAGGGGTATAGCAGAGATAAAGAGAGAGAGAGAGAGAGAGAGAGAGAGAGAGAGAGGGGGGAGGGGGGGATGAGAGAGAGAGAGAGAGAGAGAGAGAGAGAGAGAGAGAGAGAGAGAGAGAGGGGGATAAGAGAGAGAGAGGGGGTGTGAGAGATCTCTAAGCCCTGTAGCCATTCATTTATACTTTTTTATTTCCTGGAGTTGAGTTTCCGGTGACAGGAGAGGATCGATCCCCTCTGATCGGATCTCTCCAATATAAAGTATCTCTGACAGTCTCGTATTTCAGGTCCTATGGGAGGTGCGGGTCCCGTGTTCTGGTGACCTGTGTGCAATAGCCGGGAAATGACGCGAATATCGAACGCTCCTTCCTCTTTAAGACGAGATGCAGCAAGTCGTAGCAGAAAAAAAAAAGAAACACACATAATGACTGAGCTCCGCCCCCCCCCCTATCCCCGTATTACACACCCAATGACCACGCCCACACCCGGAGGCTGATTAACTCTTACTACACCGGGACTACAGAGCCAGAGAGGAGGAGCCGAGATCCCAACACACAACGATACAAAGTAACATAATAATCCTCACAGTTCTCAGAAAAATGCACCCCGTACATAGCACACTCCCGAATCCTGCACCCCGTACATAGCACACTCCCGAATCCTGCACCCCGTACATAGCACACTCCCGAGTCCTGCACCCCGTACATAGCACACTCCCGAGTCCTGCACCCTGTACATAGCACACTCCCGTACATAGCACGCTCCCGAGTCCTGCACCCCGTACATAGCACACTCCCGAGTCCTGCACCCCGTACATAGCACACTCCCGAATCCTGCACCCCGTACATAGCACACTCCCGAGTCCTGCACCCCGTACATAGCACACTCTCGGGTCCTGCACCCCGTACATAGCACACTCCCGAGTCCTGCACCCTGTACATAGCACACTCCCGTACATAGCACGCTCCCGAGTCCTGCACCCCGTACATAGCACACTCCCGAGTCCTGCACCCCGTACATAGCACACTCCCGAATCCTGCACCCCGTACATAGCACACTCCCGAGTCCTGCACCCCGTACATAGCACACTCTCGGGTCCTGCACCCCGTACATAGCACACTCCCGAGTCCTGCACCCTGTACATAGCACACTCCCGTACATAGCACGCTCCCGAGTCCTGCACCCCGTACATAGCACACTCCCGAGTCCTGCACCCCGTACATAGCACACTCCCGAGTCCTGCACCCCGTACATAGCACACTCCCGAGTCCTGCACCCCGTACATAGCACACTCCCGAGTCCTGCACCCTGTACATAGCACACTCCCGAGTCCTGCACCCCGTACACAGCACACTCCCGAGTCCTGCACCCCGTACATATCACACTCCCGAGTCCTGCACCCCGTACATAGCACACTCCCGAGTCCTGCACCCCGTACATAGCACCCTCCCGAGTCCTGCACCCCGTACATAGCACACTCCCGGGTCCTGCACCCCGTACATAGCACACTCCCGAGTCCTGCACCCCGTACATAGCACCCTCCCGAGTCCTGCACCCCGTACATAGCACACTCCCGAGTCCTGCACCCCGTACATAGCACACTCCCGAGTCCTGCACCCCGTACATAGCACACTCCCGGGTCCTGCACCCCGTACACAGCACACTCCCGAGTCCTGCACCCCGTACATAGCACACTCCCGAGTCCTGCACCCCGTACATAGCACACTCCCGAGTCCTGCACCCCGTACATAGCACACTCCCGAGTCCTGCACCCCGTACATAGCACACTCCCACTCACACTCCCGAGTCCTGCACCCCGTACATAGCACACTCCTGTGTCCTGCACCCCGTACATAGCACACTCCCGGGTCCTGCACCCTGTACATAGCACACTCCCGGGTCCTGCACCCCGTACATAGCACCCTCCCGGGTCCTGCACCCCGTACACAGCACCCTCCCGGGTCCTGCACCCCGTACACAGCACCCTCCCGGGTCCTGCACCCCGTACATAGCACACTCCCGAGTCCTGCACCCCGTACATAGCACACTCCCGAGTCCTGCACCCTGTACATAGCACACTCCCGAGTCCTGCACCCCGTACATAGCACACTCCCGAGTCCTGCACCCCGTACATAGCACACTCCCGAGTCCTGCACCCCGTACATAGCACCCTCCCGAGTCCTGCACCCCATACATAGCACACTCCCGAGTCCTGCACCCCGTACATAGCACACTCCCGAGTCCTGCACCCCGTACATAGCACACTCCCGGGTCCTGCACCCCGTACACAGCACACTCCCGAGTCCTGCACCCCGTACATAGCACACTCCCGAGTACTGCACCCCGTACATAGCACACTCCCGAGTCCTGCACCCCGTACATAGCACACTCCCACTCACACTCCCGAGTCCTGCACCCCGTACATAGCACACTCCTGTGTCCTGCACCCCGTACATAGCACACTCCCGGGTCCTGCACCCTGTACATAGCACACTCCCGGGTCCTGCACCCCGTACATAGCACCCTCCCGGGTCCTGCACCCCGTACACAGCACCCTCCCGGGTCCTGCACCCCGTACACAGCACCCTCCCGGGTCCTGCACCCCGTACATAGCACACTCCCGAGTCCTGCACCCCGTACATAGCACACTCCCGAGTCCTGCACCCTGTACATAGCACACTCCCGAGTCCTGCACCCCGTACATAGCACACTCCCGGGTCCTGCACCCCGTACATAGCACACTCCCGGGTCCTGCACCCCGTACATAGCACACTCCCGGGTCCTGCACCCCGTACATAGCACACTCCCGGGTCCTGCACCCCGTACATAGCACACTCCCGAGTCCTGCACCCCGTACATAGCACACTCCCGGGTCCTGCACCCCGTACATAGCACACTCCCGGGTCCTGCACCCCGTACATAGCACACTCCCGGGTCCTGCACCCCGTACATAGCACACTCCCGGGTCCTGCACCCCGTACATAGCACACTCCCGAGTCCTGCACCCCGTACATAGCACACTCCCGAGTCCTGCACCCTGTACATAGCACACCGCCGGACTTCCATCAGAAAGGAAGATTTCCCCCGGATATGTTCTCTTCTATTACATTGTACACAATAATCACAGCCAATCACAGCCAGCGGGAGAGAATACAAGAACATCATGTGACAGAGCGGAGGGTGAAGCCTCCAATAATCACCATCATAGGAGATCCAACCTCCATCTACTATTATATTCTACACACATCTCAGCATCAGGAGTGTCAGGGTGTCATTATTCTGGGGCCCCCCGAGTGTCAGGGTGTCATTATTCTGGGGCCCCCAGTGTCAGGGTGTCATTATTCTGGGGCCCCCCGGTGTCAGGGTGTCATTATTCTGGGGCCCCCTGATGTCAGGGTGTCATTATTCTGGGGCCCCCCAGTGTCAGGGTGTCATTATTCTGGGGCCCCCCCCGGTGTCAGGGTGTCATTATTCTGGGGGCCCCAGTGTCAGGGTGTCATTATTCTGGGGCCCCCAGTGTCAGGGTGTCATTATTCTGGGGCCCCCAGTGTCAGGGTGTCATTATTCTGGGGCCCCCCCGGTGTCAGTGTGTCATTATTCTGGGGCCCCCCCCGGTGTCAGGGTGTCATTGTTCTGGGCCCCCCGGTGTCAGGATGTCATTATTCTGGGGCCCCCCAGGGTCATTCTTCTGGGGCTCCCCGGTTTCAGGGTGTTGTTGTTAGTAGTAGTGGGCGGAGTTATGTAGGGGGCGTGTCTTACCTCAGGTAGTAGGTGGGGCATGTTGAGTGTAGTGCTGGAAGGAGTTATGTAGGGGGCGTGTCTCACCTTTCAGGTAGTAGGCGGGGCATGATGTGTGTGGTGATGGGCGTGTCTTACCTTTCAGGTAGTAGGCGGGGCATGCTTTGTTTAGTGTTGGGAGGAGTTATGTAGGGGGCGTGTCTTACCTGTCAGGTAGTAGGCGGGGCATGCTGTGGTAGGCGTGTCTTACATTTCAGGTAGTAGGCGGGGCATCCTTTGTGTAGTGTTGGGAGGAGTTATGTAGGGGCGTGTCTTACCTTTCAGGTAGTAGGCGGGGCATGCTGTGGTAGGCGTGTCTTACCTTTCAGGTAGTAGGCGGGGCATTCTATGTGTGGTGTTGGGAGGAGTTATGTAGGGGGCGTGTCTTACCTTTCAGGTAGTAGGCGGGGCATGCTGTGGTGATGGGCGTGTCTTACCTTTCAGGTAGTAGGCGGGGCATGTCTTACCTTTCAGGTAGTAGGCGGGGCATGCTGTGTTGGGCGTGTCTTACCTTTCAGGTAGTAGGCGGGGCATGCTGTGTGTGTGGTGTTGGGAGGAGTTATGTAGGGGGCGTGTCTTACCTTTCAGGTAGTAGGCGGGGCATCCTTTGTGTAGTGTTGGGAGGAGTTATGTAGGGGCGTGTCTTACCTTTCAGGTAGTAGGCGGGGCGTGTCTTACCTTTCAGGTAGTAGGCGGGGCATGTCTTACCTTTCAGGTAGTAGGTGGGGCATCCTTTGTGTGGTGTTGGGAGGAGTTATTTAGGGGGCGTGTCTTACCTTTCAGGTAGTAGGCGGGGCAGCCGTCCTCCCGCAGTCTGGCCAGTAGGAGGCCGAGGACGGAGGAGGGGGCGGGCTCTTCCCGGGTGGTGTCGTCATAGAGGAGGAGCTCCCGGTGATCCAGGCGGAATAGGGGGGCGGGGAGGACGGAGCGGGCGGACAGAGTTCCTCTCCGGAGGCGGCGGAGGAGAAGGCCGGGGAGGGACAGGCTGAGGGCGGACTCGATGTGTCCGGATTGGTAGCGCTCGTGTGGGCGGCAGTCTAGGAGGAGAAGGCCGGAGCCGGACTCTAGTTCAGCCTGCAGCCAGCCGGAGCTCTTCCCGGGGGGAGCCGCCGCCATCAGCCGCTCCGACACCCTCCGGGACCTGCGTGAGAGGAGGGAGGGGCTACACTACCAGACACACCCACCGCCCCTGACCTGTCCTAACACCAGGGGGGAGGAGCTACACTACCAGACACACCCACACCCCCTGACCTGTCCAACCACAGGGGGAGGAGGACCCACAACTCAGGGGACACACCCACCTTCCTGACCTGTCCAACCACAGCGTCAGCTCACCAAACAGAAACTGACGGCGGGTACCGCCCCCCGGAGGGAGGAGCTAGGGAGCTTCCCCCCAACTTCTAACCTCTCCGGAACCGACGTCCCGTAACCACACCCCCTGAGGGGAGGAGCCGCTTGTCACACGCCTTGTCGTCAATGTCCTAGATGTGAATGGAGAGAGTCCGGGAGCGCGCCTGTCATAGACATCAATGGGGGAAGGCCCGGGAGCGCGCCTGTCATAGACATCAATGGGGGAAGGCCCGGGAGCGCGCTTTGTGCCCGCGGACAGCATTAGCATATTTTAACCCCTTGGTGACCCTCCAGGACTTCTGACACTTTTCATTTACAACTTAAAATTTGTATAATTTTGATACAAAATAGATACAATCCCCAAACATATTTATTTATTTTTGTTAGTGGAGACCCTGGAGAATAAAATGGCGATTGTTTAAAATATATATAAATATAGTATTCGGACAGCATTTTTTATTTATTTAATTTTTGATGGGGGGGGGGGGGGAGGGAAATACACTTTAATTTTATTTCGGTTGTGCTTTAAAATTGCGTACGGCGGTGGAACCGCGCCAAACTACAGTACCTAAAAATCTCCATCAGCGACACTTTAATCCCTTTTGCTGCCAGAGACGTTTTTTGCACGTTTAAAAAAAAAAAAAATAATAAAAAAAATTTAGGCCTGAAGATTACATAAAACCCCCTAAACTGATATATTTTCTCAAACCCGACAACTGGGAGAATAAAATAGCGGTCGTTCCAATTTTGTACGTCTTACGATATTACCGCAAAAGGGTCAAGCAAACAAGGAAAAAAAAAAAAACCCCACTAAAGTGAATTTTAGGGGCAAACAAATGCAATAAAACACCCAAATTGGTGAGAACATGAAAGACGAGGTCACCCCCCCAAGTACATAGACACCCAACATGGTGACGTCTGTACCCAATATTTTCTATAGGTGATGCTTCATAAGCCGCCCCCGCCCCCCATAGGTCATCAGTTTAGTGTTATGGAGGAGGTCTGGGGTAGAATATCACTCGGACGCCGGCGTGTGCAGATACGTAACATGTTAATTGACGCTTTCACGCGTAGGTGCCCCCAACACATGCATTTAAATTTGTATGTTGGGGACTTTTTTTTTGGGGGGGGGGGGGGTGTGTTTAGGGGTCATGTTATGTGCACACGCACTTAATATTTTTTATCATTAAAAAAAAAAAATTACACACACACACACACACACACACACACATTAAAAAAAAAAAAAAAAAAGGGGGGGGGGGGGGGGAATAAAAATAAATATATTTTTTATTATTTAAATAAAAAAGTTAAGTGTGTGTATATTAATATATATATATTTTAGTTAAAGTTACCTCCCCCATCACATAGGAGACAAAAAAGTTGGGGTTTGCGACGAGTCGCAGCTCATTCTTTATTACGGAGAGTGTAAAGTCGCGCTGAACGCGTGCAATACGGCAGTCACATTCCTGTGAATGGAGCTTCACTTAAAAAACACAAAATAATAAAATAAAACGAACACACACCACATGAAAGACGATTTTTTTTTTTTACAAACAATTTATTAAAATAAAATATAATAAATATTTACACGCAAAAACGTAAAAACAAAGACCCTCGGCGTTGAGGTCACATGTCGCTATGACGGGCGGGGCCCCTCTTCTCTATACATTCCCTCAGCTTGTCCTCGGTCAGGGAAAGTCTGTGCTCCAGAATGGCCACCGTCTGTATGGAGAGAGGACAGACCGGTCACATGACAATGGAGGACCAATGATAGGGGGGGGGGGGGGGTTGGAATATGAAGGATGGTCCAAAACCGATAATTCATAAGTGTTTATACTGGGAGCACCCTGCAATGGGGGGGGGTTTCTATACTGGGAGCACCCTGCAATGGGGGGGGTTTCTATACTGGGAGCACCCTGCAATGGGGGGGTTTCTATACTGGGAGCACCCTGCAATGGAGTGGGGGGGTCTATACTGGGAGCACCCTGCAATGGAGTGGGGGGGGGTCTATACTGGGAGCACCCTGCAATGGAGTGGGGGGGGGTCTATACTGGGAGCACCCTGCAATTGGGGGGGGGGGGGGTCTATACTGGGAGCACCCTGCAATGTGGGGGGTCTATACTGGGAGAACCCTGCAATGGGGGGGGGGGTTCTATACTGGGAGCACCCTGCAATGGGGGGGGTGGTCTATCCTGGGAGCACCCTGCAAGGGGGGGTCTATACTGGGAGCACCCTGCAAGGGGGTGACCCTAGGGGGGGGGGGGATAAATAAAAAAAATAAAAAAAAAAACTTGCTGGAATAACCCACCCGGAGGTCGTATTCACGCCGGATTTATTCAACCGCTCTTGCAAGTCACTTTCTCTCCACCACCTCCATTCACTAACCTTGTATTCTGAGAAAAGAATAGATGGTGTTCTAGGATTGGGTCGAGTAGACAAACATCACAATCTCCCAAACGTCCAATCACAGAACACCTTGTATTCTGTAAAAAGGTTTTCTGAATGGATGAGGTGGAAAGAAAAGTGACTCACAAGAGCAGTGCTGAACGGAATCTTAAAGCCGATTGGAAATCTGGCAAGGAGTTCCGCGACTGGATGAGGGGATATTGCGACATTCCATCTGCCCAATCATGGAACACCTTGTATTCCAAAAGAGAGAAAGGGGGGAGGAGGGGGGGGGGGAAGAAGCTCCGCCCACACAGCTGCATCATTCAGTGAACAAATGAGCTACAAACTACTGTTGGTAGTGCAGCGGACGGCGTGTATGGGGGGGGGGAGGGGGGGGGGGGTGAGCACTCCCTGATCTCCAGGAACCGTCTGCCTGTATAGGAGGTCGGGGGGGGGATCTCTATACGGAGGGTGCAGGAGCCTGGCATTGCGCCACACATGATGATCATGGGTGCGATGCTCTGCAGGCTCCAGAAAATAAATCCACATTATTTTTTTACCTGCAAATATATTTAGTTTATTTATTTTTTTAAAGGGAGATTTTTCTTGTTTTTTTTTTTTATGCTGATCCTGAGAGTGGGGGTGTAGGGGGGGGGCAGTAGGGTGTAGGGGGCGGGGGCAGTAGGGTGTAGGGGGCGGGGCAGTAGGGGGCGGGGGCAGTAGGGTGTAGGGGGCGGGGGCAGTAGGGTGTTACCTGGGTGAGGATATCCAGCTGTCCCACAATGTGCGCCAGAGTGTTGGTGACGCTGTGAAGGGCGCTGGGCTCTGGCTGTGCAATTATCCGATCCTCAGATGGCGTTCCGGGGCTCCGCCTTCCCTCCACGTTCACAATGTTACCGGGCGCATCAAAGTCACCCGCCTGGAACCGCAAAACACGCAAATCAGCAACCGGAGGAAACATTCCCTACGCTACACTAATATGGGGACACCGCGCCCAATCTGACACCCTGTGTGTCCCCCAATGCAGAACGTCTGTACAGCAGCTGCATCAATATTCCCTGCACAGGGATGTATGGAGAACCTGGAGCCCGTATACATGGCCCCTCCCCCCCACACAGTACACATGGCCCCTCCCCCCCCACACACAGTACACATGGCCCCTCCCCCCCACACACAGTACACATGGCCCCTCCCCCCCCACACTCTCCAGTGTCTCACAATCGAAAACATTGATCACCTCGTATATCGGATGACTCGAGGGAGGGGGATGGGTCGGTTTGGGCGGACATCTTGCTTTGGTCTCCATGGCGTTGGTCTCTCGCGCTCGGTGCTTCAGGAGGTCGCTGTAGGAGGAGGAGTCAAAATTTGTTTTCCACACCATAATCTGAGGGAGAGAAAAGTGAACCACGATGAGAATCCGACTAGAGAGAGGATCCGTCCGCCATAATTCTCTCCGCACGTTTCCCCCCCCCCCCATCCCCGAATATATCCGAGCCGCACGTTCCCCCCCTCCCCAATATATCCGAGCCGCACATCCCCCCACCCAAATATATCCGAGCCGCACGTCCCCCCCACCCCAATATATCCGAGCCGCACGTCCCCCCCACCCCAATATATCCGAGCCGCACGTCCCCACACCCAAATATATCCGAGCCGCACGTTCCCCCCACCCCAATATATCCGAGCCGCACATCCCCCCCCCCCCCAAATATATCCGAGCCGCACACCCCCCCACCCAAATATATCCGAGCCGCACATCCCCCCCCTCCCCAAATATATCCGAGCCGCACACCCCCCCCACCCAAATATATCCGAGCCGCACGTCCCCCCCACCCCAATATATCCGAGCCGCACGTCCCCCCCCCCCCAAATATATCCGAGCCGCACACCCCCCCACCCCAATATATCCGAGCCGCACGTCCCCCCCTCCCCAATATATCCGAGCCGCACTTCCTGTGTGATGGAGAAACCGATCGTTTGTTGTGGTTCCCCGACATGCACAATCCCTCCATTGCCCCCCTTCTAAAAAGAGGCTGGAAACTAAGGTGGGCAAAAAAAGAAAGAGTGTACAGCTTGTATAACAAATAACTTACAACAGGAGAGAGGAGAGAGGGACTCCCCATTAGATTGTCAGCTCTTGTGTTTTATTCTAGCTGTATTGTCTCCATTTTATATTGTAAAGTGCTGCGTAAACTGTTGTCGCTCTATAAATCCTGTATAATAATATTATCACTCTGGGGGGGGGGGGGGTTTGGGGGTTGAGGACGGTGTCGGCACTCAGAGTGCGGCTCTCTCACATTCCAGGTACGCTCACGCGCCGCGCGCTCACACACACTGCCGAGTATTCCAAATATTTCCGTCACTCGCACTTACTTGTTCATCGGATCCCCCGGAGGTAAAGAAATCTCCTTCACGTGAAAACCTGACACAAGTCACGGGACCCTGCGTACAAAACATCAGAAATCATCAACTGTAAACACAACGCGGAACGATGGGATAATAAACCCCGCCCACTACACTTCTCACACCCAAACCATTTATTATACACCAATCAGATGTGGCGGCTGCATTTGTTTTCAAGGCTCACCCCCCCCCCCCCCCCCTCCATGTTTTCACCTAGTTATCCGGCCAGCAACACCTCCTGTATGAGCGTGCCCCCCCACACTGGATGAAGGAGCAGGGGGGGGGGGGGGGGGGGGAATGGTCAGGTGGACTGACAGATTTAGATACACTAACGCCAAAACTCCAGCTCATGCTTTATAATCAGTTACAGCAAAACTTGTTTTTTTTCCATTTTGGGATAAAGAGTTTATATAAAAAGCTGATCATTGTAAGCACCCCTGTCAGTGGTACATGGTTTGTCTCACTGTAACATCTGTAGGACAGCTTGTTCTTTTTAAAAGAAGAATAATGCCCTGTACACACGATCGTTTTAATCGGGCGAACCAATCGTGTGTGGGCCCCATCAGTTACACACCCCCCCCCCCCAATCGGTGAAAAAAAACAAAAAACATAGATCCTGTCTTGAAATTATCTGATGGTTAAAAAACCGATAGAAAAAATAAAAAAAATCGTCTGTGGGGAAATCCAGCGGTCAAAAATCCATGCAATCCACGCTTTTTTCTGCATCAAGAACGCATGTCTAGTCGGTTATTTGGTTTTCAATGACAATTCACACCACTGCAGGCAGTTCCAGAAACAAAATAAAATGTATATATAAAAATCTGCCCTGGAACACAGAGTTGTGTTATTTTATGTCTTTTTATCTGCCGGGAACACCTTTGTAAGAAGTGAAGACATTCGGAGAGAAGTCCAGCAAGGTGCGTGACATCGCCTGGACTTCTATTATTTACATTTGACTGGTTTATAGTACTCCTGAAAGACCGCTGATCCTCATCTCTGCAGCCACTATGCCTGCCCCTCTCCTGCCCAATCACAGAAGTTTTGGTAAAATACAAAGGCTTCTGTGATTGGGCGCTAGAGGAAAGTACAGTCACTGCAGCCGCTATGCCCGCCCCTTCACAGAAGCCTTTGTGTTTTGTGAATGTGTTCTGTAATTGGGCGAGGGGAGGGGGTGGGCATAGAAGCTGCAGTGGCTCTCCTGCCCATTCACAGAAGCCTTTGTATTTTGTGAATATGTTCAAATACCAGACTTTTGTGACTGGGGAGAGGCAAGCATAGCCTCTATTGCCCATTCATAGAAGCCTTTATATATTTTGTGAAGGCGTTCTGCTTAATGGGGGGGGGGTATAGCAGCTGCAGTGACTCTCCTCTCCTGCCTATTCATAGAAGCCTTTGTATTTTGTGAATATGTTCAAATACCAGACTTTTGTGACTGGGCAGAGGAGGGGAGAGGCAAGCATAGCCTCTATTGCCCATTCATAGAAGCCTTTATATATTTTATGAATGTGTTCTGCTTAATGGGGTGGGGGGAGGGGTGGGCATAGCAGCTGCAGCGACTCTCCTCTGCCTATTCATAGAAGCCTTTGTATTTTGTGAATATGTTCACATAATACCAAGACTTGTAATTGGACAGGAGGAGGGTAGTGGTTGGCATAGCAGCTGCAGCAACTCTACTGTTGAAGGTGCAGAGATCAGTAGTATTATAAAACCAGTCAAATGTGAATAAAGAAAAGTCCAGGAGGTGTCATGCACCTTGTTGGACTGGACTCATAGCACGCCTTCACTTCTTACAAAGTTCTGCTTCAAAAAAACAGTTCCAGGTCTGAATATTTTTACATAGTTAGGTTGTTCCAGTTTGGTCCAGTGTAACTCTCTATACACCGTACCGGGCCGATGCCGCTGGAAATCGCTGTATAGACGTCACTACTACAGGGACCTCCTTGAGCTTCACCGTCTTGTGCTGAGTGGCCGCCCTGCAGCATTGGAAACACAGGAGGTCAGCCGCTCAGCCTTCCGGACCGTTCAAAGATTTACATCCACCAAATGAATGCCAAGCGTTCTGATTGGACGAGGCGGAGGGGGGATGTGTTGGGTATGACCCGTTACCTGATGTCCATGAAGCGTATACAATAATCGTCCTTCCAGTAAGTCCAGGATCTTCAGGGTGGAGTCATTAGAGGAGGTGATGAGATAATTCCCGGAGGGATGGAAGGAGAGCGAGTTCACCACCCCGCTGTGCACTGCAAGACAAGAGATAAAATCACCATCTGTATCCACTTTGGCTGGATTTCCCCTCACTTCCTGTGTGGTCACAGAGACAGGAAGTGAGGGGAAATCTGCCCTAAAAAATACAGACAGAACGTTTCCCCCACCCTCTGTTTTGGTGTGGGCGCCCATCTTTGAAAAACTGGACTCTGCTAAACTGACCAAAAATAGTTTACTTCCAAATCACCAAAAGGGGATTCTTAAACTTCTAATATATATATATATATATATATATATATATATATATATATATATATATATATATATATATATATATAATCTCTCTCCTCTTATATTGATGGGTACACAGTTTCAGGATATCATGTGACTGATTATAATTTCCCTCTTTAATGGACACACAGAGCACAGCTCAGGAGCAAGTCTGCAGGGGGGAGGAGCCAGAAGAGGAGGTTTGGGGAGAAAAAAATAAATAAAAATAAAAGTTAGAGCTGGCAAGTGTGACATGATTGTAAAGGTATTAAAAATTGTAACCCCTTGCTTGCTTGCTGGGCACTCCCCCCCCCCTTCCAGCCCAGGCCAATTTTGAGCGCTGTCACACTTTGAACAATTACGCGGTCATGTAACATTGTACACATAGGACGACATTTTTATATAATTTTTTTTCACACAAATAGAACTTTCTTTGGTGGTATTTAATTACCTCGGGGTGGGGGAGGGGGTTATTTTTTGCTAAACAAAAATTTTAGAAAAAAAAACAAAAAAAAAAACAAAAAACAAAAAAAAACAAACAAACACAACACTTTCTTAGTTTGTTATAAAATTTTGCAAACAGGTAATTTTTCTCCTTCACTGATGTGTGCCGATGAGGCGGCACTGTGTGTGACCGATGTCCCGTTTACACCAGTCGGTAATCTGCTTCCACCCTCCCCCTCCTCGTGCTTTCAGGAAGGAGGGATAATGAAGCAAGTAGAAGGAAGCAAGGAAGGATGTAAGGAATGGGAAAGAAAGAAAGAAAGAAAGAAAGAAAGAAAGAAAGAAAGAAAGAAAGAAAGAAAGAAAGAAAGAAAGAAAGAAAGAAAGAAAGAAAGAAAGAAAGAAAGAAAGAAAGAAAGAAAGAAAGAAAGAAAGAAAGAAAGAAAGAAAGGAAGGAAGAAAGGAAGAAAGGAAGAATTGATGGCTTCTGTTAATATCATGTGATCCGCTGTCATTGGCTGACAGCTGATCACATGGTAAAGGGCTGGGATGGGCCCTATACTCCGATTAGGTAAGCCATCCCGGCAATGTAATGCCACACCGTAGCCATCTTTATCTTTCAGCCAATAGCGCGGCATCAAGTGCTTAGAGAATTAAACCTTCAGAATGTAAGCTCTATGAGCCGGGCCCCCCTGTATTGAACTCTCCCCCCCCCCCTATACATTGTAAAGCGCTGCGTAAACTGTTGGCGCTCTATAAATTGTGTATAATATTATCAGTAATAAAATACAATGTAGATACAGCCTGAGATGAGGCGGCGGCGGGGCCTCAGGTGGTGAGCATTGTATACCTTGGTAGTGTTGGAGGAGTTTGTTCATTCGAATATCCCAAACTTTCACCGTGTTGTCAGTGGCAGCCGCAGCAATACAAGTCCCGCTGGGGTGAAAGTCCACGTAGTTCACAAACCTGCAAGAAGAGCGAGAAGAAAGCGGAGTTCACGTGTGGATTGGACGCGGTTTTCACTGCATTCAATCGGCATGACATGCGAGTGACCGGCTCTCAATGGAGCCAATTCACACAGATCCGGGACGGGCGCGGTGCCAATTCCAACAGGGTCCCGAGTGTTTTTGGGTCCCAAGTGTTTTTGGGTCAGTTTCAGGTGCTAATTCAGGCAAAAATTTGGACTCGAATCGCACCTGAACCAGTGAACAGAAACGCACCGTCCACCGTCCATGCTGGGAACCGCGGCCGCACATATGTGAACCTGGCCTCATACAGGGGGGGTAAAAACATCATACTGAAGATGTCCGTCCTGATTACCTTCCCCTTATTACATGTATCCCTCCCCCAGTAAGTAAAGGAAGCCACACAGGACCTCCACTGTCTATCTCTAGGGACAAATGCCTTGAAGGGAGTCTCTGGCTGGGATGTGGACATTCAGACATTTATTTATTCCAACAAGAACTAAATGGAGCTTTAAAAGAAGATGCTCTTGCCGACCTCTGTAGGCTCAGGCACTGTGGAGCAATTCATTGTCAAAGTTCACAATATCATCAATTAAGTCACCCAAGTCCTCTCAGTAACTTCACCCTTCTTGCATCCCCCCACCAGCACTGACATAGCAGCTTAGCCCCCTGCTCCTCCCCCTCCCAGCACCGACATAGCAGCTTAGCCCCCTGCTCCTCCCCCCTCCCAGCACCGACATAGCAGCTTAGCCCCCTGCTCCTCCCCCCCCCAGCACCGACATAGCAGCTTAGCCCCCTGCTCCCCCCACCAGCACTGACATAGCAGCTTAGCCCCCTGCTCCTCCCCCCTCCCAGCACCGACATAGCAGCTTAGCCCCCTGCTCCTCCCCCTCCCAGCACCGACATAGCAGCTTAGCCCCCTGCTCCTCCCCCTCCCAGCACCGACATAGCAGCTTAGCCCCCTGCTCCTCCCCCCTCCCAGCACCGACATAGCAGCTTAGCCCCCTGCTCCTCCCCCTCCCAGCACCGACATAGCAGCTTAGCCCCCTGCTCCTCCCCCCTCCCAGCACCGACATAGCAGCTTAGCCCCCTTCCCCCCCCCCCCCCCAGCGGTGACTTAGCAGCTCAGCTAAGAATTGCTCCACAGTGCCTGTAGCCACAGAGTATAATACTACGAATAAGAATGTTCACTGTCAGGGTTCACAAACACACACACACTTTAATACATTTGCTGCCTTTGAATTTACATCTGAAAAATCAAAACAAAAGATTGCAGCGACCTCAGTGTGAGGGACTCACCCGGCCTGCTCACAGAAGGAGTGGATACATTCTCTGCTGGTTTTGTCCCACAGCTTTATGGTTTTATCATCGCTGGCGGATACGATGAGCCTTCCGTCCGGGGAAAATCTGTACAGGAAGAGATAGAATGAGAACCTTCTACCATGTATGGAGGACACCCCCAATCCGGAACCTTCTACCATGTATGGAGGACACGCCCAATCCAGAACCTTCTACCATGTATGGAGGACACGCCCAATCCGGAACCTTCTACCATGTATGGAGGACACACCCAATCCAGAACCTTCTACCATGTATGGAGGACACGCCCAATCCAGAACCTTCTACCATGTATGGAGGACACGCCCAATCCAGAACCTTCTACCATGTATGGAGGACACGCCCAATCCAGAACCTTCTACCATGTATGGAGGACACCCCCAATCCGGAACCTTCTACCATGTATGGAGGACACTCCCCAATCCAGAACCTTCTACCATGTATGGAGGACACTCCCCAATCCAGAACCTTCTACCATGTATGGAGGACACACCCAATCCGGAACCTTCTACCATGTATGGAGGACACGCCCAATCCGGAACCTTCTATCATGTATGGAGGACACGCCCAATCCGGAACCTTCTACCATGTATGGAGGACACGCCCAATCCGGAACCTTCTACCATGTATGGAGGACACCCCCAATCCGGAACCTTCTACCATGTATGGAGGACACACCCAGTGCCGAGACCAGAACCTTCTACCATGTATGTCTGCCATTCCCCCCCAACCCTCTACACCCACCTCTATCCATTTCTTCACATAAAAAAATTAAAGTGATATTCATTTTTTGTTTTTTTAAATAACAAACATGTTAAACTTATCTGCTCTGAGCAAATCATTACACAGAGCAGCCACAATTCTCCTCTTTTTGGGTCCCTCTTTTCTGCTCCTGGCCCCTCCCTCCTGCCAGGGCCCCCCCACAGCAAGCAGGCGCACTCTTGAGCCATTGCTCAGAGTGTCTACTCACACACAGAGCTGCAACTCAGCCCGCCCCCTCTCTCTCCTCATTGGCTGTGATTGACAGAAGTGGAAGCCAGTGGCTCCTGCTGCCATCTCAGCCAATGAGGAGGGAGAGTCCCCAGAGGGGGGGCTGCTGCACAGAGTAGTGTTTTTTTTTTTTAACCTTCCTGTATAGAATAAATACAAGAAGGTAAAAAATCTGAAGCCTTTAGAACCACTTTAAAGGAGCCCATATTGGTTCACATTGTTGCAAATACAACCCCCCCCCCCCCCCCCTATAAAAAGTGTCTGCTGGATCTCTATGGATAAAGTTCACATGACAGCCCAGCCGGTCTTACTATAACACAGAGGTTGTACAGGGGGGGGGATGATGATGATGGTGCTCCCGGTGCCGGGGCCCTCACCTTGCACAGCGCACCCAGTTGATATGTTGGTTCAGAGAGAAGAGGAACTTCTGCCGGTGAACCGTCCAAACCTTCACCGTCTTGTCATCGGACGCCGTGACCAGAGACTGTCCGTCACCAGAGAAGCTGACACTGCGCACCGTGCCGGTGTGAGCCTTAAACACCGTGGATTCTCCTTTTCTGCAACAAAAACATCAGAAAATCTCATAACTTCCATACAGGGGAGTATATAGGGGGCAAAAAAAAAAATAAATAAAAAAAAAAGGGGGGAACGGAAGTAAATATATTCTACCGCACATCCTCCCCCCTCCCATATTCTACTGCAAACCCCCCCCACCTTCTCTATTACAATGCAGTTTCCTTGCTTTGTATTTTATAAAGCTCTCCCCCCTTTTCCTTCCAGAATATATAAAATCTGAGTCTGGCTACATTGGAAACTTGGAAATATTTATATATAGATAGAGAATATTATATATATATATATATATATTCACTTTAAAACTTACCAGATAAATAAAATGCAAACATTTATTCCATCAACTCCGCACAAAGGGGGTTCAAGTGTATATAAAGAATAAATATCCTCTGTATGGCTTCTTCCAGGGGAGGACGTGGGGTGGGGGTTGGGGGGGGGGGGGGGGGGAGGTCAGGGTACAGCCAGGCAATTTGTATTTTTGGAGAGGACAGCAATGGCTCCCATCTCCCAGCACAAGAGATATTTAACACTCTTTGCATTTATTGATTTCTCCTCTAGGTGGCACCACTACATCAATCCCGATCACAGGGAAGCCGTGATAGTAAAAGGTGCCGCACATAAGAAAATAACGACGTCCCCCCCAACAGCCGGCACCACAATTGGGGGACATTCAGTTTGGAGGTCAGACTGAGGTGTGACTATCGAGTACGGGGCAACGTTCTGCAGGGGGGGCTGACAGAAATCTGCTCACAACTTAAAGGACCCCCAAAGCATTACACATCAATGGCAAAGTAACAGAGTCACCTAAAGTGATTGTAAAGCTTTGTGTGGCCCGATGCTCCTTTTCTGGGGTCCCCCCAGGCTCTTCTCGAGTGGCCCCCACAGGAGAGCCGTTTCCATGAAGGTACTCATGCCGGCGCGCTCCCGTGTCCTGCTGAATCCATTAACACAGATAGCGAGACTCGCCCCCGTCCCCCCATGTCACTGGATTTTATTGACAACAGTGGGAACTGATGGGGATATGGACGTGGGCGGAGACATGGGCGGAGGAGTTTGCTTTGAAAAACAAAAATGAATGAAATGTCTCATTTGGTTTCTGGTGCTCACATACAGTGTAGTTGTGCTTTACACCCCCACCCCCCTTAACAGAAGTCAGAGAACAATGGTGTGGGTCCCCCCCCCCCCCCCATGTCCTGAAGTGATAAGTAGAGTGGCAACCTCAGCCTGGACTCCAACCAGGCCACGCCCCCAATGCATTACACGCCGCCCCCCAGAGCTTAGTCATGGGGATCCCCTTATACCTCCATTCAGGGTGAGGAAAAACACAACCCCAATCCATCTTGTAGGAGCTTTTACAAGGCTGGGTACGGTCTCCCATCCCCCATGTGGGGGAGTGAGGGGGATGGGGAAGTGAAGCGCAGGGTCACTATAGGTACATACAAGCGCCCCATATTAGTTACAATATCTCATTTAGACCAAATTCGCTTTAAAGAGCCAACAGTCCGTAAAGTGTCCCAGGGGGTGCAAAGTGTCCCCGGGGGGGTGGAAAGCGGCCCAGGGGGGGTGGAAAGCGGCCCAGGGGGGGTGGAAAGCGGCCCAGGGGGGGGGGGGGGGTGGAAAGTTTAAGCTCCTCCTCTACTCACATGCTCGGCACCCAGAGGCGGACGGTCTTGTCTCGGGATGATGAAGCCAGGAGGTGTCCGGAGGGTGAGAATTCCACGGACATGACGGCGTCTTTGTGGCCGACGAAGCGATAGGCTCTCATCTGAGGCTTCATGTTCCACACCATCACACAGGAGTCTATGGAGCCGCTCGCTGCAACCCGGAGAGACAACAATTACTGAGCAATCCAATGGAAGACCGACCAATCGCTGAGCAAAGGCAGAGCGCAACTCCAGCTCGGTACATACCTGAGGGTCCGTCTACAACAGAGGTAGGCAGCCTGGGGGCCCTCCAGCTGTTGCGGAACTACATTTCCCAGGAGGCATTGCAAGGCCGGCAGTTACAATTTCTCCCAGAGGCATGATGGGACTTGTAGTCCTGCAACAGCTGGAAAGGCCCCAGGTTCCCTCCCCCTTGCTCTAGAAGGTAGAAGTGTGAGGAGGTAGAGGCACACCTTGCTCTGACCTCTAGTGTCACCAGAATTGGAGGAGGACTCGGTACGGCTCTCTGTTCTCCTTGCTGGAGGGGAAGCTGTACCTGAGGATCTGCAGTGCAAGAATCTCCCTGCCTCATCCATTCTGCGGGTCTGTGCTTCTCACAGCGCTATCATTATCCCTCCAGTCATCCAGCTGAGGAAGCAAAGCCCTGCCTCTACCAAGATGGCCGCCTCCAAGCAGTGCATGCTGGGGAAAAGATCAGCTGCAGGGAGACCACAGACAAAACTCGTTTTTTAACCACTTCTCTACGTTGGGTGTTTTTCAGA
This sequence comes from Rana temporaria, assembly GCF_905171775.1. Classification (NCBI taxonomy): domain Eukaryota; kingdom Metazoa; phylum Chordata; class Amphibia; order Anura; family Ranidae; genus Rana; species Rana temporaria. The sequence goes on along the minus strand of NC_053495.1, from coordinate 2,830,653 downwards.
TTCGGTGTTTACAAGACTAAAACATTTTTTTTTGCTAAAAAATTACTTAAAACCCCCAAACATTATATATATATTTTTTCTAACACACTAGAGAATAAAATGGCGATCATTGCAATACTTTTTGTCGCACCATATTTGCGCAGCGGTCTTACAAGCGCACTTTTTTTGGAAAAAATTCACTTTTTTGAATTAAAAAATAAGACAGCAATAAATTTGGCCCAATTTTTTTATATATTGTGAAAGATAATGTTACGCCGAGTAAAATTATACCCAACATGTCACGCTTAAAAATTGCGCCCACTCGTGGCATGGCGTCAAACTTTTACCCTTAAAAATCTCGATAGGCGACATTTAAAAAATTCTACAGGTTGCATGTTTTGAGCTACAGAGTAGGTCTAGGGCTAGAATTATTGCTCTCGCTCCAACGATCGCGGCGATACCTCACTTGTGTGGTTTAAATACCGTTTTCATATGCGGGCGCTACTCAGGTATGTGTTCACTTCCGCGCGCGAGCTCGTCGGGACAGGGCGCTTTAAAACTTTTTTTTTTTTCTTATTTATTTTTATTTATTTTATTATTTTTTTACACTGGGAAAAAAAAATTAATCACTTTTATTCCTATTACAAGGAATGTAAACATCGCTTGTAATAGAAAAAAGCATGACAGGTCCTCTTAAATATGAGATCTGGGGTCAAAAAGACGTCACATCTCATATTTAGGCTTAAATGCAAAAAAATAAAAAAAATAAAAAAAAGAGTAAAATTTTGTCATTTAAAAAAAATGACAACAAAAAAAAATTGTCTCTTTAAGATGCTGGGCGGGACTGATGTTTTGACGTCACTTCCGCCCAGCAGAGCTATGGGGACGGGTGGGGGCCATCTTGCCCTCACTCATAATCCCACAGAGCAGGCAGCAGGACCCGATCGCCTCCGCCGCGAGACCACCGTTATCTTTTACAGGACCGCTCACACTAAAGATGGATACCTCGGTTGTGGCAGCAGCTGCTACCGTTACAGAGATATCCATCTTTAAAGTGCCGCCGTAAAAAGACGCAAGGCGGTCGGCAAGTGGTTAAAGTCCGCAACTACAAATGCTGCAGCTGCTGACTTTTAATAAAGACACTTACCTGTCATAGGACCCCCCCCCCCCCCGAGGCCAATCCATCCATCGTATCGTGTGCCGGCACCACTTCACTGCCCGTTTTCCTACTGCGCATGCGTGAGTCGCGCGTCACTTTGTGAATGGACAGCTGTCTTCTGGAAAGAAACATAGGTCCCAGGAGACAGCACGCCCCATTTCCAGGGGACACAGCCAATGACCGACCACCATGACCAATCACAGTTGTACACAACGGATGGCTTACCTTTCATGCTATCCATTGTGTTGCTAGCCATGATTGTCAATTAAATCACATGGTACAGACAGGGCCAATCACAGCCCATCTGTACCATGTGATTAGATTTGACCGAGAAAAGAAAAAGAAGGAGGACAGAAAAGACAGGCAGGAGACAGAAAAGACAGACAGGAGACAGAAAAGACAGACAGGAGACAGAAAAGACAGGAGACAGAAGAGACAGGCAGGAGACAGAAAAGACAGACAGGAGACAGAAAAGACAGACAGGAGACAGAAAAGACAGACAGGAGACAGAAGAGACAGGAGACAGAAGAGACAGGCAGGAGACAGAAAAGACAGACAGGAGACAGAAAAGACAGACAGGAGACAGAAAAGACAGACAGGAGACAGAAAAGACAGACAGGAGACAGAAAAGACAGACAGGAGACAGAAAAGACAGACAGGAGACAGAAAAGACAGACAGGAGACAGAAAAGACAGGCAGGAGACAGAAAAGACAGGCAGGAGACAGAAGAGACAGGCAGGAGACAGAAGAGACAGGCAGGAGACAGAAGAGACAGGAGACAGAAGAGAAAATATTGGAGCATTTTCATGGAATCCACCAATAGAGAGGAA
>NC_053495.1:2809912-2828185 GCF_905171775.1 Rana temporaria | reverse complement strand
TTGCCCCTGCTATATGAGGCGCAGTTAAGTATGGGCGTCGTTCCCGCGTCAAAATTTGAAAAAGTTACGTCGTTTGCGTAAGTCGTCCGTGAATGGGGCTGGACGTCATTTACGTTCACGTCAAAACGAATGACGTCCTTGCGGCGTACTTTGGAGCAATGCACACTGGGAAATTCCACGGACGGCGCATGCGCCGTTCCGCAAAAACATCAATCACGTTGGGTCACAGTAGTTTTGCATAAAACACGCCCCCCTGTTCCAAATTTGAATTAGGCGGGCTTACGCCGGCCGATTTACGCTACGCCGCCGCAACTTACGGAGCAAGTGCTTTGAGAATACAGCACTTGTCCGTGTAAGTTGCGGAGGCGTAATGTACATAGGATACGTTACGCCCACACAATTTTACGCGGCTCTACGTGAATCTGGGCCACTGTATCTTTCCTCTCCAGTCACAGAGAGAGGGGGCGGGCTTCACAATGACTGATCACCGTGGTAGCCAATCAGAGGCTACCACAGCGATCAGGTGACCCGTAAGCGGGAGTTCCTGGTCCAGGGGGGGGGGGGGGAGTCCTGCTGAGACCCTGGTCTCTATGTTGGGTGCGGCGCGTTTCCAGATACGCAGATATGTGGCCCTACGGGAAAAAATACCTTCGTATTGTCCGCATGAAGGGGTTAAATTGCATTATTTATTTTTTGGTACCTTTGCAGGACAGCCCGTTGGCAGTCATGGTGTAGCCGTTCTCGGGGCAGGCGCACTGGTAGCTCCCCGGCGTGTTGACGCAGGCGAAGACGCACAGGGTGCCGATGCTCTGCTGACACTCGTCTATATCTGGAATCGGAGAAGGGTGAAAAGAGACACGAGTCCATCAAGTCCAACCATAAAAAAATAATAATGATCGAGAAGGAACATTTCCGAAGGGGTTCCGCCTTCCCACCGTCTTTCAGGCAGGAGACGGATGGGATTGGTTGTTTTACCTTCGCAGGAGAGTCCGTCGTCGCCCAGCTTGTAGCCCTCCTTGCAGTAGCATTGGTAGGAGCCGTAAATGTTGGTGCACTCCTGGTTGCACGGGTTCTGATCGCACTCGTTCACGTCTGTAGAGGAAGCGTGTATAAAATGAGGATGAAGCGTGATTGTCGACAAGCCGACTCAGAGGAAGACTTCTTTAAGGGGGGTCTATTTATGAGACGTTCGTTGGCCGAATGTTAGAAGACTTTGGCTGAAATTTCTCTGTCTTATTTTATGATCATTAGCGCCATCTAGTGACCAAAATGTGGTATATTTTCGAAAATGAGTTATTTCAGAACGTTAAACCCCATTCTGGCCACTAGATGGAGCAGACTATATAGGAATTCACTTATTAAAAAAGAAATAAAAAATACAGGGGGGGGGGGGGGTTTCGGCCACCTTGCACGAATGCTTCTAACATTCGGCCAACAAATCTTTTATTACTGGACCCCCTAAGTGTACATAAATCCCAACAATCAATATCTCTTATATGCTCCCTTTTTTAGTCCATCATATAAGCATTAGGTGGAGGCTGGTGGGTTTTCGTTATCGGGGGGGGGGGGGGCGTAACCCCCCCTTCCACCTGCTGTCGGTCAGACGGTTGGTCGGTTCATGCCGCTCCCCCCCTGGCTGTCAGTCAAATGGGTCATCCCGCTCGCCCTTCCCCATCGGTCGGTCATCCAGCCCCGCAACTTACCCTGTCTAGGTTGCAGGCGGGCAGCGGCTTCTATCTCGTCTCCTCTGCATCATGGCGGCTCCTGCCGTGCGTCTCCTCCCTCCTCCTCCTCCTAGGCGTCCAATAGGATCGCCTGTCCTTTCAGCCAATCGGGTGATGGATCTCCGGGTCTCAGGACCCACTTCCCGACTGACCCGGGAGGGGGAGGAGGATCAATGCTCAGCGCCCCGAGCCCACCCTTTTTTGAAGCCTATTACAGCCTCTGGCTCTAACCACTCGCTTCAAACTCCTCCCCTCCCCATTGGAATCCATGGTCCGGCGGCCTGCATGTAGATAAGAGGCCGGCACATGGATGGGGGAGGGGGCGCCTTGATACTTCCTGGATTTCTTTTTTTCTTTTTTAGAGGGTCCTTTCATGTGAATGAAAATTATTTCAAGATCTTAAGAAACCATTTGACACATTTGACTTTCACCCACCGATGGACACCATTACCTTCGCAGTGTCTCCCATCCTGGGACAAGCGGAATCCCGCAAAACAAGAACAGCGATAAGAGCCGACCGTGTTCTCGCAGGTGTGGTGACACAGGCGCCCCGGGAAGGTCCAACATTCATTTATATCTACAAAAGGAAAATAATAAAATGGGGATATGATACAAAAATATAGCTGAAGATTTACTACATCTCACCTGTAGATTGAAGCACAAGAAAGCTACCAGAACCAGCTTTTTTCAAAGATCATGAAACCCACCCCTGAGGAGCTCTCAATGTTCTCCCTCGCCCCTCAGGATCTCACAATGTTCGTCCTCACCTCTGAGGAGCTTACAATGTTCTCTCTCACCCCTGAGGAGCTCACAATGTTCTCCCTTACCTCTGAGGAGCTCACAATGTTCTCCCTTACCTCTGAGGAGCTTACAATGTTCTCTCTCACCCCTGAGGAGCTCACAATGTTCTCCCTTACCCCTGAGGAGCTCACAATGTTCTCACTCGCCCCTGAGGAGCTCACAACATTCTTTTTCACCCCCTGAGGAAATGTTGATGTTCTTCCTCACCCCATGAGGAGCTCACATTGTTCTTCCATACCCTAAGGAGCTCACAATGTTCTCCCTCACCCCTGAGGAGCTCACAATGTTCTCCCCCACCTCTGAGGAGCTCACAGTGTTCTCTCTCACCCCTGAGGAGCTCACAATGTTCTCCCTTACCTCTGAGGAGCTCACAATGTTCTTCCTCGCCCCCTGAGGAGCTCACAATGTTCTCCCTCACCCCTCAGGAGCTCACAATGTTCTCCTCGACCTCTGAGGAGCTCACAGTGTTCTCTCTCACCCCTGAGGCGCTCACAATGTTCTCCCTCACCCCCCAGGAGCTCACAATGTTCGTTCTCACCCATAAGGAGCTAACAATGAGCTCCCTTACCCCTGAGGAACTCACAATGTTCTCCCTCACCCCTCAGGAGCTCACAATGCTCTCCCTCGCCCCTAAGGAGCTCACAATGCTCCAGCCTCACCACATTGGTTCAAACAGCCTCCTGGGACAAGTTCAGCAGAGCCAGTGTTTTTGAATTGTGGATAAAAATATACAAACTCCATGCAGATATCATTCTAAATGGGGACAGATACCCTTAACTCCAGCTCTGATATGTCACACCACTAACTAACCCACTAAGACAACATGGTGATCCTTATTAAATATCAATAAATATATTTTTAACATATTAACAAATTTCTAGCTGATGAGAGTTGGATGATGGGTGTGTGTGATCTGATCTTACCGATACACGTCTTCCTGAATGTGTCGTAGCGATAGCCAGCCTTGCAGTTACAGCGATATGATCCGGGTATGTTGCTGCAGGTCTGTTCGGCGGAACAATTGTGGATCCCAGCGCTGCACTCATCAAAATCTGCAACAAAGAATACGATGAATGCGAAGACCAGATTCACACCCAATGCAATGTGTGGGTATGCATAAACCACACCCCAAACACACCCCAATGAGCCCCAACACACCCAATGAGCCCCAACACACCCAATGAACCCCAACACACCCCAATGAGCCCCAACACACCCCAATGAGTCCCAAAACACCCCAATGAGCCCCAACACACCCCAATGAGCCCCAACACACCCAATGAACCCCAACACACCCCAATGAGCCCCAACACACCCCAATGAGTCCCAAAACACCCCAATGAGCCCCAACACACCCCAATGAGCCCCAACACACCCAATGAACCCCAACACACCCCAATGAGCCCCAACACACCCAATGAACCCCAACACACCCCAATGAGCCCCAACACACCCCAATGAACCCCAACACACCCAATGAGCCCCAACACACCCAATGAGCCCCAACACACCCAATGAGCCCCAACACACCCAATGAGCCCCAACACACCCCAATGAGCCCCAACACAAACCCCAATGAGCCCCAACACACCCCAATGAGCCCCAACACACCCCAATGATCTCCAACACACCCCAATGAGCCCCAACACATCCCAATGAGCCCCAACACATCCTCACCGATGCACATGGTGCTGTTCTCGTTGGGTCGGTACCCGCGGTTGCAGTTGAGGTGTTTCCTCTGACACACGTACGATCCCAGGGTGTTGACGCAAGTGAAGCCGGGCTTGCAGGGGGCGGGGCTTCTCACACATTCGTTTATATCTGACAGAGAGAGAAAAATACAAAAATTCTGAGAAACTTCTGAGACGGAAATCCGGATTTCATATTCTAAGTCTCCAAATAACACCCCTCCCCCCATCCACCATCCCCTCCATCCTCTCCCCCAATCCCCCCAATCCTCCACCCCCAAATCCTCCATCCTCCCCCCAATCCTTCATCCTCTCCCCAATCCTTCATCCTCCCCCCAATCCTTCATCCTTCCCCCGATCCTCTATCCTCCCCCCAATCCTCCATCCTTCCCCCCCAAATCTCCATCCTCCCCCCAATCCTCCATCCTCCCCCAATCCTCCATCCTTCTCACCAATCCTCCATCCTTCCCCCCCAATCCTTCATCCTTCCCCCCAATCCTTCATCCTTCTCCCCAATCCTTCATCCTCCCCCCAATCCTTCATCCTTCCCCCGATCCTCTATCCTCCCCCCAATCCTCCATCCTTCCCCCCCAAATCTCCATCCTCCCCCCAATCCTCCATCCTCCCCCAATCCTCCATCCTTCTCACCAATCCTCCATCCTTCCCCCCCAATCCTTCATCCTTCCCCCCAATCCTTCATCCTTCTCCCCAATCCTCCATCCTTCCCCCCCCCAATCCTTCATCCTCCCCCCAATCCTCCATCCTTCCCTCGATCCTTCATCCTTCCCTTGATCCTTCATCCTCCCCCCAATCCTCCATCCTCCCCCAATCCTCCATCCTTCCCCCCCAATCCTTCATCCTTCCCCCCCAATCCTTCATCCTTCCCCCCAATCCTTCATCCTTCTCCCCAATCCTCCATCCTCCCCCCCCCCCAATCCTTCATCCTCCCCCCAATCCTCCATCCTTCCCTCGATCCTTCATCCTTCCCTTGATCCTTCATCCTCCCCCCAATCCTTCATCCTTCCCCCGATCCTCCACCCTCCCCCCAATCCTCCATCCTTCTCCCCAATACTCCATCCTTCCCCCCCAATCCTTCATTCTCCCCCCAATACTCCATCCTTCCCCAATCCTCTATCCTCCCCCAATCCTTCATCCTTCCCCCAATCCTTCATCCTTCCCCCGATCCTCCATCCTCCCCCCAATCCTTCATCCTCCCCCCAATCCTTCATCCTCCCCAATCCTCCATCCTCCCCAATCCTCCATCCTCCCCCCAATCCTTCATCCTCCCCCAATCCTCCATCCTTCTCCCCAATCCTCCATCCTTCTCCCCAATCCTCCATCCTTCCCCCCCAATCCTTCATCCTTCCCCCAATCCTCCATCCTCACCCCAATCCTCCATCCTTCCCCCCCCAAATCTCCATCCTTCCCCCCCAAATCTCCATCCTCCCCCCCCAATCCTCCATCCTCACCCCAATCCTCCATCCTCACCCCAATCCTCCATCCTTCCCCCCCAAATCTCCATCCTTCCCCCCCCCAATTCTCCACCCCCCCCCAATCCTTCATTCTCCCCCCAATCCTCCATCCTTGCCCAATCCTCCATCCTCCCCCCAATCCTTCATCCTTCCCTCAATCCTTCATTCTCCCCCCAATCCTCCATCCTTCCCCCCAATCCTTCATCCTCCCCCCAATCCTCCATCCTTGCCCCCCCCAATCCTTCATCCTTCCCCCAATCCTTCATCCTTCCCCCAATCCTCCATCCTTCTCCCCCAATCCTTCATCCTCCCCCCAATCCTCCATCCTTCCCCCGATCCTCCATCCTCCCCCCAAATCCTCCATCCTCCCCCCAATCCTCCATCCTTCTCCCCAATACTCCATCCTTCCCCCAATCCTCCATCCTCCCCCCAATCCTCCATCCTTCTCCCCAATACTCCATCCTCCCCCCAATCCTCCATCCTTCTCCCCAATACTCCATCCTTCCCCCAATCCTCCATCCTCCCCCCAATCCTCCATCCTCCCCCCAATCCTTCATCCTCCCCCCAATCCTTCATCCTCCCCCCAATCCTCCATCCTTCCCCCAATCCTCCATCCTAGCACAAATCGCCTCCCAAACTAGAAATGTTCAATTCGTTTCGTTCCGAATTCGATTTTTACTGAATTTCAACAAAACCCGTTTAACGAATCATAAATTCTAAAATTCGTAAATTTGAAAATCCGGAATTTTTGAAAATCCGAAAATAAGAACGAAGATTCAAAAGAAAGAAAATCCGAGTTTATCCGAAGTTACAAATGATGTGAAATAACGAATGCCGTATCTGAACGAATGGAACGTAACACATTCATAATAATAAATAACAATATTAATAATAATAATAAAAACTTTTTATTATTATTATTATTAATAATTTGTTCTGGATAAATTCGTATTTGTTACGTTCACTAACAGACAAATTTGAAAGGAAATTCCAATACCTATAGATTAATAGTTAGTAATAGTTAAGTTATTATTAGTTAGCTATTATCTCAAATTTTCGTTTTTTTTTCATTCTTATTTTCGACTTTCTGAATTTCCTGAAAGCCCAGATTGGCATCACTATGCCCCCCGATTCTGAGGCCTAAAGGTTACCTTGGCACACTCCCTCCTCCAACAAGAACCCGGGCTGGCACATCACCTCCGGGACACAAATGAAGGATCCAACCGTGTTGACGCAGCGTTCGCTTTGAGCGCAACTGTGAGTGTTCAGAGCGCATTCATCCACATCTACAGATACAATACAAAAAAAAAGACAGTTGTGATTTATAGGGAGTTAAAAGAGCCGAGACAATTATTCCCCCCCCCAATTAGACAGAACTGTTCTCTGCCCCCAAGAAGCAGGGCGCCCCCTAGGCAGAGGCCTCAGTAGTAACACTGGTCTAATGGGGTCCACCTACCCTTGTCTGGCTTTGGTGTTGGTTCCGGTTTTGGTGTTGGTTCCGGTTTTGGTGGGATCTTTATATCCGGTGGGATGAGCTGCTCTTCTCCGTTGCAGCAGAGGATCATCATATGGTTACAGGGGTAGCCCAGGTTCAGGTTGGACTCGCAGGAGTCACCCTCCTTCCTGATCTTCAGCCCCAGGGAGCAGCAATCGCAGCACAGCTGGAAAGCAAGGTACATCGGGGGTTAAAGGTGACAAAGTGCTCCCCTGCAATGCCAACACCTTGGGGGGCCCGGTGCACTTCAGGTTGGGGAAGCCCCTTATAAACAGAGTTGGTTCACATTTACAGTGATAGTCATACATTTTTTGAAATGCAAGACACAGAGTCCAGAGTTTTACAGATGATGGCCTCAAAATATTACTTCTCAAGATACGTTTAATAAAGGAAAATACGTTTTTTTTATTCTACATTTTATATTATTTCATTATTATTTTTTTAAATTCTTTTATATATAATTTTTTATATTTTTTTATTATTATAAATTATATATTATTATTATTTATTTTTTATTATTTTATATATCTTTTTTTTTTATTGTTTTATATTATTGTTTATTATATTATTTTATATTATTCCATCATTATTTATTTATTTTGTATTATTTTATATATCATTTTTTATGTTGTTTTATATCATTCTTTATACACATTTTATAATATTTCATCATTATTTATTTTCTATTGTTTTATATATCATTTTTTATACTGTTTTGTAGAATTTTTTATTATACATTTTATATTATTCCATCATTATTTATTTATTTTGTATTATTTTATATATCATTTTTTTTATATTTTTTTATTATACATTTTAGATTATTTCATCATTATTTTTTTTATTATTTTATATAATTTTTTATTATACATTTTATATTATTTTATAATTTTTTTTAATGATTTTAATGATATAAAAACAATTTTTTATATTGTTATATATCATTTTTTTTACAATGCATTTTATATTACTTTATTATTTTAGATTTTATATATGTGTGTGTATGTATGTATGTATGTATGTATCTATCTATCTATCTATCTATCTATCTATCTATCTATCTATCTATCTATCTATCTATCTATCTATCTATCTATAAAACAATATAAAAAAATATATAAGACAATATACAAAATTAAATATATATATATATATATATATATATATATATATATATATATATATAAATATATATATATAAATATATATATATATATATATATATATATATATATATATATATATATATATATATATATATATATATATATATATATATATATATATATATATATATATATATATTATATTGTTTTATATATTTTTTTATATTGTTTTATATATTTTTTTATTATATGTTTTATATTATTTCATCATAATTTATTTTTTTATTATTTTATATATCTTTTTTTATATTGTTTTATATAAATGTTTATTATAAATTTTATATTATTTCCTCATGTTTTTTTTTTATTATTTAATAAGTATTTATATTTTTATATTGTATTATATAATTGTTTTATTAGTATTTATTTTTTATTATTTTATATTGTTTTATGTACATTTTTATTATACATTTTATATTGTTTTATTTTTTATTATTTTATATTGTTTTATATCATTTTTAATTATACATTTTATCTTATTTTATTATTATTTATTATTTTAAATATATATATTTTTAATATTGTTTTATATCATTTTCTTTATAGAGGGGGTCCCTCTTATAGAGGGCCTGGGGCAATTGCTCCTTTTGCCCCCTTGGAAATCCGATGCTGCATGCATGGCTGGAATATTATCCACATGCCACCAACTTTCCCATCCTAGGCCTACACGGGGTTAACTTGTTTTTCCCCAGGATGGGCAGAGAAGAACATGTTCCTTACGGAGTTCCCACACACATCACCCTTCTGTGACCCAAGAAAAACATCCAGAATGGAATCCAGATGAAAATATTATATCCGTCGGCCAACAACAACAACAGTAAATTAGGGTCTTGTGTGTATATATATGTATGTATTTTATTTAAACTGACATCGTGCCTGAGAATCGGGGTGTCAGAGGGACGGGGAGGCTGGAGATCAGCAACTGCCAGAGATATACAAATCCTGAAAGAAATACGGGTGGGAAGGAACAATTCCCTTCTCTGAAGTTTGGGAAAAAAGCACAACGGCCAACAACCGAGAGGAAGGAGAAATAGATTTTCACTATACGGGCAAATGTATGTGAACCCCTCAAAATGATGGAGTTCAGGTTTCTCCGGTGAAGGGTCCCGGTAATCCTCCATCATACAATGTCTACAGACAAATGGGCTCTTCCAGCCTTGTGGTAACAGTTTGGTGAAGACCCTTTTCTGTTCCACCATGTCTGTGCCCCCCCTGTGTAAAAGCTTACTCCATGAAAAAAATGGTGTGACCAGTTGGGACCAGCCCCATAAAGACATGGTGTGACCAGCCTGGACCAGCCCCATAAAGACGTGGTGTGACCAGCATGGACCAGCCCCATAAAGACGTGGTGTGACCAGTTTGGACCAGCCCATAAAGACATGGTGTGACCAGCTTGGACCAGCCACATAAAGACATGGTGGGACCAGATTGGACGAGCCCTATAAAGACGTGGTGTGACCAGCATGGACCAGCCCCATAAAGACATGGTGTGACCAGTTGGACCAGCCCATAAAGACGTGGTGTGACCAGTTGGGACCAGCCCCATAAAGACATGGTGTGACCAGTTGGGACCAGCTCCATAAAGACGTGGTGTGACCAGTTGGGACCAGCCCCATAAAGACATGGTGTGACCAGTTGGGACCAGCCCCATTAAGACAGGGTGTGACCAGTTGGGACCAGCCCCATAAAGACATAGTGTGACCAGCTTGGACCAGCCCCATAAAGACATGGTGGGACCAGCCCCATAAAGACATGGTGTGACCAGTTGGGACCAGCCCCATAAGGACGTGGTGTGACCAGCTTGGACCAGCCCTATAAAGATGTGGTGTGACCAGCCCCATAAAGACGTGGTGTGACAAGCCCCATAAAGACGTGGTGTGACCAGCCCCATAAAGACGTGGTGTGACCAGCTTGGACCAGCCCCATAAAGATGTGGTGTGACCAGTTGGGACCAGCCCCATAAAGACATGGTGTGACCAACTTGGACCAGCCCCATAAAGGCATGGTGTGACCAGCTTGGACCAGCCCCATAAAGGCATGGTGTGACCAGCTTGGACCAGCCCCATAAAGACATGGTGAGACCAGCTTGGACCAGCCCCATAAAGACGTGGTGTGACCAGTTGGGACCAGCCCCATAAAGACGTGGTGTGACCAGTTGGGATCAGCCCCATGAAGACGTGGTGTGACCAGCTTGGACCAGCCCCATAAAGACATGGTGAGACCAGCTTGGACCAGCCCCATAAAGACGTGGTGTGACCAGCTTGGACCAGCCCCATAAAGACATGGTGAGACCAGCTTGGACCAGCCCCATAAAGATGTGGTGTGACCAGTTGGGACCAGCCCCATAAAGACATGGTGTGACCAACTTGGACCAGCCCCATAAAGGCATGGTGTGACCAGCTTGGACCAGCCCCATAAAGACATGGTGAGACCAGCTTGGACCAGCCCCATAAAGACGTGGTGTGACCAGTTGGGACCAGCCCCATAAAGACGTGGTGTGACCAGCTTGGACCAGCCCCATAAAGATATGGTGAGACCAGCTTGGACCAGCCCCATAAAGACGTGGTGTGACCAGCTTGGACCAGCCCCATAAAGACATGGTGAGACCAGCTTGGACCAGCCCCATAAAGACATGGTGAGACCAGCTTGGACCAGCCCCATAAAGACGTGGTGTGACCAGTTGGGACCAGCCCCATAAAGACGTGGTGTGACCAGCTTGGACCAGCCCCATAAAGACATGGTGAGACCAGCTTGGACCAGCCCCATAAAGACATGATGTGACCAGCATGGACCAGCCCATAAAGACGTGGTGTGACCAGTTGGGACCAGCCCCATAAAGACATGATGTGACCAGCTTGGACCAGCCCCATAAAGACATGGTGTGACCAGCTTGGACCAGCCCCATAAAGACATGGTGAGACCAGCTTGGACCAGCCCCATAAAGACATGGTGTGACCAGCTTGGACCAGCCCCATAAAGACGTGGTGTGACCAGCTTGGACCAGCCCCATAAAGACGTGGTGTGACCAGCTTGGACCAGCCCCATAAAGACATGGTGTGACCAGCTTGGACGAGCCCTATAAAGACATGGTGTGACCAGTTGGGACCAGCCCCATAAAGACATGATGTGACCAGCTTGGACCAGCCCCATAAAGACATGGTGTGACCAGCTTGGACGAGCCCTATAAAGACATGGTGTGACCAGTTGGGACCAGCCCCATAAAGACATGATGTGACCAGCTTGGACCAGCCCCATAAAGACATGGTGAGACCAGCTTGGACCAGCCCCATAAAGACGTGGTGTGACCAGTTGGGACCAGCCCCATAAAGACGTGGTGTGACCAGTTGGGACCAGCCCCATAAAGACGTGGTGTGACCAGTTGGGACCAGCCCCATAAAGACATGATGTGACCAGCTTGGACCAGCCCCATGAAGATGTGGTGTGACCAGCTTGGACCAGCCCCATGAAGATGTGGTGTGACCAGCTTGGACCAGCCCCATAAAGACGTGGTGTGACCACCAACAGGCATAAAAGTGCGATGGTCAGCGGTCCACAAACCTTTGGTCAAAGATTGTATATTTGTTTTCTTTAGTTTAGCTGAGAGCACCCGATCAGCACCTAAACCGATAGACACTTCATAGATTCATAGGCAGATTTTGGAAAACTTTCCGAAAAAAGGTGAAAAGCAAAGGTGAAGAAAAAAAATTGAGCACCAGCCGCCACTGCCCATGTATTAGGAGGTCTAATAGTGCTAATTGTTCATATCAGGGGAAGGGATAGTGCCCCATCATTGGTGTCAGTGGGAGGAATGGGGCCCCATTGTTGGTGTCCAGGGGCCAGATAAAGGCAAGGAAAGGGCCACAGTTTGGAGACCCCTGGTATAGAACAATGAGATTTTAACCAACAAAATCTAAATCCTGCATTATCACAACTCAGCACCAGATGGCGCTCTCTGCTGAGCTATTTTCTATATTGCTCTTTCATGTAACAGGAATATGAGATATAAGATAATAAATCTCACCTTAAAGTGCGATCGTTCACAAGGATCGTTCTCCATTGCTAAGCAGATCCCGCCTTCCTTGGCGGTGATCATCCCGGCGATGCAGGTGTTCTCCTTGATGTAGGAGAGGCAGCATTGCTTCTGTGCCAGCCTGCAACACAACAGATAATAGTTATTATATTCCTACAACTCGGGGCTCATTCACAACAACATCCGCGTACATGTATACTGACCGCCATATAAAACTTGGTACAGCGGCTCTGATTGGTCCGTTTTATGCTGGGATGTTATGGAGGTTTCAGATGTGTCACTGGGACAGGAAATTAAGAGGAAATCTCCCAAAAGGGGCACAACAAGGGATTTGTTTTCCTTTTTAGAGGGATTTGTACTCACTTCCTGTTGTGTCACTGGGACAGGAAGTGATGAGAAATCTCCATAATGGGAACACAGAAAAAAAAAGAAGCTCATAGGGGTTCTAAACCTTCTCTACACTATAGAGGGGCTTTAGATACATCCAAGGAATTAAAAATTTGGACACGAAGGGGTGTATTTTTGTTGAATGCAGTGGAACGATATTTTTTATTTTATCGATATTTTTTATTTTATTGATATTTTTTATTTTATCAATATTTTGTATTTTACAGATATTTTTTCTTTTATTAATACTTTTCATTTTATTGATATTTTTTATTGATATTTTTTATTTTATTGATATTTTTTATTTTACAGATATTTTTTATTTTAGCAATATTTTTTATTTTATTGATAATTTTTTTTTCATTGATATTTTTTTTTTATTTACATTTTTTATTTTATCGATATTTTTTATTTTACAGAAATTTTTTATTGTATTGATATTTTTTATTTTATTGATTTTTTTTTTTTTTATGGTTGAACTAGATGGACTTGTGTCTTTTTTCAACCTGACTAACTATGTAACTATGTAACTACATTATTTCTGAGTAAATGGGGGAAAATCAAATGTTCTTTGGCTCTATAGTTCGAATGTTATTTATTAAAAAAAAAAAAAATACAGAGTTGTTTGGGAAAATACCTCATGACTAGGGTATAAAAGATGGTTTGTTCTCCTGACTGCTGGACCACCACTCCACCACTAACCTTTTCTTAAGAAAAGACACATGAAACCCAAGATGGAGTTTAATGACCGTAGCAGAGCACGGGTCCCAACCATAATAATGGGAACCGCACCGAGGACGGGTCCCAACTATGATAATGGGAGCGGCACCGAGGACGGGTCCCAACCATAATAATGGGAGCCACACTGAGGACGGGTCCCAACTATGATAATGGGAGCCGCACCGAGGACGGGTCCCAACTATGATAATGGGAGCGGCACCGAGGACGGGTCCCAACCATAATAATGGGAGCCACACTGAGGACGGGTCCCAACTATGATAATGGGAGCCGCACCGAGGACGGGTCCTAACCATACTAATGGGAGCCACACCGAGGATGGGTCCTAACCATAATAATGGGAGCCGCACCGAGGACGGGTCCTAACCATAATAATGGGAGCCGCACCGAGGACGGGTCCTAACCATAATAATGGGAGCCACACTGAGGACGGGTCCTAACCATAATAATGGGAGACGCACCGAGGACGGGTCCTAACCATATTAATGGGAGCTGCACCGAGGACGGGTCGCAAGCATAATAATAGGAGCCGCACCGATGACGGGTCCCAACCATGATAATGGGAGCCGCAGCGAGGACGGGTCCTAACCATAATAATGGGAGACGCACCGAGGACGGGTCCTAACCATAATAATGGGAGCCGCACCGAGGAAGGGTCCAAACCATAATAATAGAAGCCGCAACAAGGACGGGTCCCAACCATAACAATGGGAGCCACACTGAGGACGGGTCCAAACCATAATAACGGGAGCCACACTGAGGACGGGTCCCAACCATAATAACGGGAGCCGCACCGAGAACGGGACCCAACCATAATAATGGGAGCCGCACCGAGAACGGGACCCAACCATAATAATGGGAGCCGCACTGAGGACGGGTCCCAACCATAACAATGGGAGCCACACCAAGGACGGGTCCTAACCATATTAGAAAACGTACCAAGGACGGGTCCCAACCATACTAATGGGAGCCGTACCGAGGACGGTCTAAACCATATATGCTCCAGAGAAGGAGGAAATCCAAATCTTGCTCTGGAGGAGACGTTGCCGACGCGACAGTGTTAACCCTTTATGATCCTGGCAGAGCTCTACGTTTTTATGGCCTTTTTTCAAGTATTTTTTGCACATCTTTTTATTGTTTTGATTCTTATTTCGAGGCTCGGCATTTCTCGCACAACTGATAGTCTGGGTTTGCAGTTCACCCCCACTAGGTTTATTCTGAATAAGAGGCTTTATATCAAAGCCTTCCCTCACCTCCACCCCCACCGCCGACCGCCATGTTTCTGTACGGCGGACCGCGCGCCGACCTTAAAGCGGATTTTTACGATCCAGTAAATCTTCTGGAAAGACTTCATTTATGTATTCTGGCCGAATACTTTGTTTTCATTTGATTCGCGAATATTTTTCACAATCGTCTCTTTATGACTCACCTCGTTCTCTGTGAAAAGGGTCAACACCGGGCGAGGTTTTTATTTCATACGCTGACGGAATTTCATCTGAACGCCAAGAGATTTACTACTTCATCCAGATGTATGTTCAATAAAGAACATTTTTTTAACCCTAAAAAAAAAATCTATATGATCGAAATTGTCCCTTTTCGAATCCCCACCCACTGGATGTAAACAAAAAGCCTGGTATGCGGGGGGTTTGTCATTGACCATATATGGGCATGACTATGTTTGGTTAATGACGTCACCCAGGATCTCCGGGGCTTGTTTACATTACAGCCGTGCCAGAGATCAGTACAACAGTACTGGGAAGAGGGTCATCCCGGTGCCCGTAAAGCATAATTGGCAAGAGGGTCTTCTGGGTGGCAGTGAAACGTCGTTGGGAAGAGGATCATCCAGGTGGCGGTGAAACGTCGTTGGGAAGAAGGTCATCCTAGTGGTGGTGAAACATTGTTGGGAAGAGGGTCATCCAGGTGGCAGTGAAACATTGTTTGGAAGAAGGTCATCCTAGTGGTGGTGAAACACTGTTCGGAAGAGGTTCTTTCTGGTGGTAGTGAAACATCATTGGAAAAGGGTCATCCTGGTGGTGAAATGTCATTGGAGAGAGGGTCATCTGAGTGGCCATGAAACATCGTTGGGAAGAGGGTCATCCCTGTGGTGGTGAAACATCGTTGGGAGGAGGGTCATCCCTGTGGTGGTGAAACATCGTTGGGAGGAGGGTCATCTTAGTGGCAGTGAAATATTGTTGGGAAGATGGGAAGATGGCCATCCTGGTGGCGATGAAACATTGTTGGGAGGATGGTCATCCTGGTGGCACTGAAACATTGTTGAGAAGAGGTTCTTCCTAGTGATGGTGAAAAATCATTGGGAAGAGGGTCACCCTAGTGTCGGTGAAACATCGTCAGGAGGAAGGTCATCCTAGTGGCTGTGAAACATCATTGGGATGAGGGTCATCCCCATGATGGTGAAATGTCGTTGGAAGGAAGGTCGTCCTAGTGGCAGTAAAACATTGTTGGGAAGATGGTCATCCAGGTGGTAGTGAAACATCATCGGGAAGAGGGTGATCCTAGTGACGGTGAAACGTTGTTGGGAAGAGGATTATCCTTGTGGTGAAATGTCATTGGAGAGAGGGTCATCTGAGAGGCCCTAAAACATCATCGGGAAGAGGGTCATCCCGATGGCAGTGAAACATCGTTGTGAAAAAGGTCATCCTGGTGGTGGTGAAAACCGTTCGGTAGAGGGTCATCCTGGTGGCGGTGAGACATCGTTGGGAAGGTCAGCTCAGTGGCAGTGGAACATTGTTCAGAAGAGGTTCTTCCCAGTGGTAGTGAAACATCATTGGGAAGAGGGTCATCCCCGTGGTGGTGAAATGTCGTTGGGAAGAGGGTTATCCTGAGGCGGTGAAACGTCGTTGGGTAGAGGGTTATCCCGTGGTGGTGAAACGTCGTTGGGAAGAGGGTTATCCTGAGGCGGTGAAACGTCCTCAATCGGCCGGACAACATAATTGATGATGAATTTAACTCTGGGAACATCACTTTCCTTTATTTTTTAACTCTTTGTGGGAAATACACCCCATGTACCCTTTCATTTGGGAAGGGGCAGATATCTGGGGAAGCCTCTTCTGCCAAAGGGATCTTCTAGAATAGATTACTATAAGATACGCCCACATTAGGGTACTAAATGTGGGGAAAAGGCCCTTGTCCCCTCAATTTACAAATGGGGGGGGGGGTTGGCTGCTTCCAGTCCCTCACCTCTCTATCCTTTATTTATACTCATTGCTCGGGAGGAGACACACGATTCCCGCACAGCTGTACGAGCGATGATCAGGCGGATGACATCACAGCTCGGTGATCGGGTTTGGCTCCCGTCGGTGGAAGTCTCGTGTTGCACTTAGACAGAATTTTGGCATCTTCCTCCGAAGAACAAAAGAACTTCCGATCTGTCTGAGCTCCTAATCCCGAAGAGTTCCCAAAGCGATGACCTCATCGCCCCCGCCCTCCGCCGCCACTCTTTCTGCGACTTCTCCGTCTTCTAATGTCAGAGCGGAACTCCCCTTCCGTCTTGCACAGTTGTACCGGCTCCTCTCCTGGAGAGGAATGGCTTCCTCTGTTTTCACTGCACACTGTGAGCTTTATTTTTAGGGATTTTATGTGATAGACCAACACACTGTGTCTCTCACATAAAATCCCACTAAAATACATTTACGTTTTTGGATGTGACACGAGAAAATGTGGGAAATTTCAAGGGGTATGAATACTTTTCAAGGACCTGTATATAGAGGGGTGTGAATACTTTTTCCAGGCTCTGTATATAGAGGGGTGTGAATACTTTTTCCAGGCACTGTATAGAGAGGGGTATGAATACTTTTTCCAGGCTCTGTCCATAGAGGGGTATGAATACTTTTTCCAGGCTCTGTATATAGAGGGGTATGAATACTTTTTCCAGGCTCTGTGTATAGAGGGGTATGAATACTTTTTTCACGCCCTGTATATAGAGGGGTGTGAATACTTTTTCCAGGCACTGTATATAGAGGGGTATGAATACTTTTTCCAGGCTCTGTATATAGCGGGGTATGAATACTTTTCCTCCTGATCTCCGATCCTCCGCCCGTCTCTCCTCTTCAGGATTATTATTCTCCGTCTCCTCGGTGGGAACATCTGCATTTCATTGGAGGAATCGCAGGGATTCGGCTGGGAGGTGGAGCTCCGCGGCGCCCCGGGGGAGAGATCCGTCTTCCACCAGGACGGCGAGGAGAACGAACCTTTCCGTGTCACATTTGACGCCGACAGCGTCATGAGATAAATATGTGACCCATCATTTGTCCCCGAAGATCCCAGAGAAGGACGAATGTGACGAATGTGAGGAATGTGAGGAAAAACCTCCAATAACAATTCAGCGGGTTTGTCCCAAATATTTGGTCTCCTCCCACCTTGTGCATTGAGGTCAAAAATGACATTGAACCTGTTGCTTGGTGCACAGGGGCAGACTGACTTCTCATGAGACCCTCAGGCAGTAGGAGATCATGGGGAAGTGACAGGGGGGGGGGGGGGTGAGAGAGGGAGATAGAGGGGGAAGTGAAGGGGGAGATGGGGTGTGAGAGAGAGGGGTGAGAGAGAGAGGGGTGAGAGAGAGAGGGGTGAGAGAGAGAGGGGTGAGAGAGAGAGAGAAGGGGGGAGTGAAGGGGAGGTGGGGGAGAGAGAGGTGAGAGAGGGAGAGAGAGTGAGAGGGGGGGTGATGAGAGAGAGAGAGCAAGAGAGAGGGGGAAGTGAAGGGGGCGGTAGGGGGAGAGATAGGGGGTGGGAGAGAGAGGGAGAGAGGGGGGAAG
>NC_053495.1:2157412-2159912 GCF_905171775.1 Rana temporaria | reverse complement strand
TAGAGTGTAAGCTCCTCTGTACAGAGACTGATGTGACTGTGTGGGGGAGGGGACATTAGAGTGTAAGCTCCTCTGTACAGAGACTGATGTGATGTGGGGGGGAGGGGACATTAGAGTGTAAGCTCCTCTGTACAGAGACTGATGTGATGTGTGGGGGGAGGGGACATTAGAGTGTAAGCTCCTCTGTACAGAGACTGATGTGATGTGGGGGGGAGGGGACATTAGAGTGTAAGCTCCTCTGTACAGAGACTGATGTGACTGTGGGGGGGAGGGGACATTAGAGTGTAAGCTCCTCTGTACAGAGACTGATGTGGTGTGGGGGAGGGGACATTAGAGTGTAAGCTCCTCTGTACAGAGACTGATGTGATGTGTGGGGGGAGGGGACATTAGAGTGTAAGCTCCTCTGTACAGAGACTGATGTGACTGTGGGGGGAGGGGACATTAGAGTGTAAGCTCCTCTGTATAGAGACTGATGTGACTGTGGGGGGGAGGGGACATTAGAGTGTAAGCTCCTCTGTACAGAGACTGATGTGACTGTGGGGGGGAGGGGACATTAGAGTGTAAGCTCCTCTGTACAGAGACTGATGTGACTGTGTGGGGGAGGGGACATTAGAGTGTAAGCTCCTCTGTACAGAGACTGATGTGATGTGGGGGGGAGGGGACATTAGAGTGTAAGCTCCTCTGTACAGAGACTGATGTGATGTGTGGGGGGAGGGGACATTAGAGTGTAAGCTCCTCTGTACAGAGACTGATGTGATGTGGGGGGGAGGGGACATTAGAGTGTAAGCTCCTCTGTACAGAGACTGATGTGGTGTGGGGGAGGGGACATTAGAGTGTAAGCTCCTCTGTACAGAGACTGATGTGACTGTGGGGGGGAGGGGACATTAGAGTGTAAGCTCCTCTGTACAGAGACTGATGTGGTGTGGGGGAGGGGACATTAGAGTGTAAGCTCCTCTGTACAGAGACTGATGTGACTGTGGGGGGGAGGGGACATTAGAGTGTAAGCTCCTCTGTACAGAGACTGATGTGGTGTGGGGGAGGGGACATTAGAGTGTAAGCTCCTCTGTACAGAGACTGATGTGACTGTGGGGGGGAGGGGACATTAGAGTGTAAGCTCCTCTGTACAGAGACTGATGTGATGTGGGGGGGAGGGGACATTAGAGTGTAAGCTCCTCTGTACAGAGACTGATGTGACTGTGGGGGGAGGGGACATTAGAGTGTAAGCTCCTCTGTACAGAGACTGATGTGACTGTGGGGGGGAGGGGACAGCGCTATGGTATATGTCAGAGATTTATACGGAATACAATTTTTAATATTCGGCGCAGATAATAGAGGGTGGGTGACCGGGGCATGCTGGGTCTTGTGGTCCCCCCCGCAGGCTGATGTGTGACCTGTAGAAGGTTGTGTGATCAGAGATCTGGATATTTAGCACTTTTCAGGAACGGACGCTGCTTATCGATTTCTGAGATGACAAATCAGCCTCTTCTCGCGCTTCTTTTTGTTTTTTGATTATCGATCGACCTCCTCCCCCTCCCCTCCTCCTCCCCTCCCCCCTCCTCCCCTCCTCCATCCCCGCAGATTACAAAGTCACATTCCTGTCATGGATTTTAACCCCGAAACAAATGACAGGCTGTCCGGGGCTGACAATCCAGATAACGCCTAATAATGACCCGCGGCTTCATCTGCCGCCTCGGGAAATGCCGCCATCGCCTTCCCCGCTCTTCCCAATTCTTTATCATCAGAAGACGCCGCGAAGACCGACATATCCGAGGCCGGCTTACTGACTGCCGCCATTTATTCTCCAGGTTTTCTGAAAAAAAAAAACGTAGATAACCTTTGGGGGTTTCTAGCAAAAAAATTATGGGACAGATCCTCAAAGAAATTACGCCGGCGTATCTCTTGATACGCTGCGTAATTTCAAATTTTGCGCGTCGTATCTTTATTTTGTATCCACAAAACAAGATACGACGGCATCTGGGTAAGATCCGACAGGCGTACGCCTTAGTACGCCGTCGGATCTTAAATGCAATTCTTCGGCGGCCGCTAGGTGGCGTTTTCGCGTCGGGTATGCAAATTAGCTATTTCCGACGATCCACGAACGTACGAGCGGCCGTCGCATTTTTTTACGTCGTTTCCGTTCGACTTTTTCCAGTGTATAGTTAAAGCTGCTATATGGTGGCGTACTCAATGGCCCGGATTCAGGTAGATTTGCCCCTTATTTACGGAGGAGCAGGGCAGCGTTTTTGCCCTGCGCCCCCGCAGTAGCTCCGTAAATTGCGTGTGCGCTGTCTAAACTTGTCCTGCGTAAGGGCGCCTAATGTAAATGATCCCGTAGGGGGGCGGGAATCATTTAAATTAGGCGCGCTCCCGCGCCGAGCGTAGAGCGCATGCTCCGTCGGGAAACTTTCCCGACGTGCATTGCGGCAAATGACGTCGCAAGGACGTCATTTGCTTCAAAGTGAACGTGAATGGTGTCCAGCGCCATTCACCAATCACTTAC
>NC_053495.1:2059912-2152412 GCF_905171775.1 Rana temporaria | reverse complement strand
ATTTACGTTACGCCGCCGCAAGTTTTTCAGGCAAGTGCTTTATTCACAAAGCACTTGCCTGTAAAGTTGCGGCGGCGTAGCGTAAACGACCCGGCGGAATTCAAATTCGGCGGGTAGGGGGTGTGTATCATTTAAATGAAGCGCGTCCCCGCGCCGAACGAACTGCGCATGCGCCGTCCCTAAAATATCCCAGTGTGCATTGCTCTAAATGACGTCGCAAGGACGTCATTGGTTTTGACGTGGACGTAAATTACGTCCAGCCCCATTCACCGACGATTTACGCAAACGACGTAACTTTATAAAATTTCAGCGCGGGAACGATGGCCATACTTAACATTGGCTGCCCCTCATATAGCAGGGGCAACTATACGCCGGGAAAAGCCTAACGTAAACGTTGTAACTTTACTGCGTCGGCCGCGCGTACGTTCGGGAATTCGCATATTTTGCTAATTTGCATACTCGACGGGGAAAACGACGGAGGCGACACCTAGCGGGCAAAAAAAATTGCATTTAAGATCCGACAGCGTAAGAGACTTACGCCTGTCGGATCTAATGGATATCTATGCGTAACTGATTCTAAGAATCAGGCGCATAGATACGACGGCCCAGATTAGGACTTACGACGGCGTACATGGCGCTGTGCCGTTGTAAGTCCTTTGAGAATCTGGGCCAATATTTTTGACTTTTTGCTACAATAAATATCCATTTAAAAAAAAAAAAAAATTTTCCTCAGTTTAGACCGATACGTATTCTTCTACATATTTTTGGTAAAAAAAAAACGCAATAAGCGTACATGTATATTGATTGGTTTGCGCAAAAGTTATAGCGTCTACAAAATAGGGGTTAGATTTATAGCATTTTTATTATTATTAATATTTTTTAACAGTAATGGTGGCGATCTGCGATTTTTATCGTGACTGCGATATTGCGGCGGACACATCGGACACTTTTGACACATTTTTGGGACCATTCACATTTATACAGCGATCAGCGCTATAAAAATGCCCTGATTAATGTGTAAATGTGACTGGGAGGGAAGGGGTTAACCACTAGGGGGCGATCAAGGGTTTAAATGTGTTCCCTGGGAGTGATTCTAACTGTGGAGGGAGGGGACTGACTTAGGGAGGGACACACCATTGGTCTCCTCTCCCTGACAGGGCGTGGATCTGTGTGTTTACACACACAGATCCACAGTCCTGCTCAGTTACTGAGCAATCGCGGGTACCCTGCACGCACATAGCGGCCCCAGTGACACGTTGTGCGCGCCCGCCCGTAGTGGCTCAGGCAGGCGAAGATGTTATATGACGTCCGCCCAGAACGAGAGCCTCATTGTCCCGCCATCATATGAAGGCAGGCTGTAGCAGGGCAGCCATCAGGAAGTACAGGCAGTACATCTGTAAGGGGTCTTTTTTTTTATATTTTGTATTTACATTTTTATTTATTTATTTATTTATTTTGTATTTTTTGTAAGGGGCCTAGAAGTCCCCAGGGCTCTGGATGGCAACCCACCCTTTTTTTTAACATTTTTTTCTTATTGTAAGGGGCCCAGAGGTCCCCAGGGCCCCCCCTCCGCTTCTCAACTTTCTCCCCCCTGTCTCTCAATTTTTCCAAATAGAGGCGGCACCCCCGCTTCTCAATTTGCGGCAGCCCCCCGCTCATCAATTTGTGGCGGCAGCAGCCCTCCGGTTCTCTGCTACAGGGGGCCCATGGCTGAAGCTGTGTAAGGGGCCCCAAAATTCCTGATGGCAGCCCTGGGCGGTAGGCTAGTGGTTAAAGTTCATGTGTGTGTGTAAAGGCAAGCGTCCCAATACTTTTGGAAATATAGTGTGCATATATATATATACATATTATATATGTTAAATACTGTATATATTTAGAATTAATTATAGCTGTGTATGGAAGTTTACATTTGCCGATCGTTCTCCTTTAATATCTGGAATTACGATCGTTCTCATCGGAGAAGAGTTGTTAGTTTCACAAGTTGATTTTTTTTCCCTTCCTCTGCCTATTATTTACGTCTCTCGGATCTCATCTGCATACTGTATCTCATTTGGGTCATTAGCTGTAATTAGCCAAATTTCTGAAAAGAAACAGTTCCTACTTTGTTTTCTCATTGGGGCTTGTGAAATATTGATCTATTTAATCAGCTCATTTACATAGACAAATTAAATTCCATTGTCCAAAAATAATTTGTCAGTTACCCTTTAATTATACAAAGTAATTCTTCTCCGCCGGCGCATTTTCTTCGGGACGGG
This sequence comes from Rana temporaria, assembly GCF_905171775.1. Taxonomy (NCBI): domain Eukaryota; kingdom Metazoa; phylum Chordata; class Amphibia; order Anura; family Ranidae; genus Rana; species Rana temporaria. The sequence continues at coordinate 2,150,157 of NC_053495.1, read as the reverse complement.
CAACCGGAAGACGCGCGTTCTCTTCGGGAGACTTGAAAGATTGTTTTTCTTTTATTATTATTCTTATTTTATTTTTTTGCTGGGAGTTGAATTTATTTGCATAGCGATAAATATTGTTTTAGAACAAAACATATGGTGGGAGATTATTTAAAGCGAACCTCGAGTGAAAAAAATGAATTAATCCGAACGCCACAAAATTCTCCGTCCTCAGACATAAAAAGGGTGGATTTTTTTAGGAGTTTTTCTTTCTTTTAATTAATAGATAAATTCTCAGCATGTGCGTCAGACTCTCAGCAGCTGCGTTGTTATGACCCAAATAACACGGATTACCCCCCCCCCCCCAGCTGGATATGATGATGACCCTTGGCTTGACCTTGACCTCCCCCCACCCCAAAAAAAAAGAAATGTTGGGAAGGAGTACTTTATACCTTGAAGAAAATTCTAGTAAAATCCCAGTAACATTTCACATCTTTAATTAATCTTTGATGTTAATTTGATGTTGATAAAGTTTCCATTTTTCATAAATATGAATATATGTGATATGATGTTTGTTTTAGTGGATATGTTAAATACTAATAAAAATTTAATAATAATAATAATAATAATAAAAAAAAAACACTTACAGTATGCAACATGGACAGCAAAACCCGGTACAGATTTATTTCAGCACCAAGGACAGCAACACCCGGTACAGATTTATTTCAGCACCATGGACAGCAACACCCGGTACAGATTTATTTCAGCACCACGGACAGCAAGACCCGGTACAGATTTATTTCAGCACCACGGACAGCAAGACCCGGTAAAGATTTATTTCAGCACCACGGACAGCAACACCCGGTACAGATTTATTTCAGCACCAAGGACAGCAACACCCGGTACAGATTTATTTCAGCACCACGGACAGAACAAACGGGACAGATTTATTTCAGCACCACGGACAGCAACACCCGGTACAGATTTATTTCAGCACCACGGACAGAACAAACGGGACAGATTTATTTCAGCACCAAGGACAGCAACACCCGGTACAGATTTATTTCAGCACCAAGGACAGCAACAACCGGTACAGATTTATTTCAGCACCACGGATAGCAACACCCGGTACAGATTTATTTCAGCACCACGGACAGCAACACCCGGTACAGATTTATTTCAGCACCAAGGACAGCAACACCCGGTACAGATTTATTTCAGCACCAAGGACAGCAACACCCGGTACAGATTTATTTCAGCACCAAGGACAGCAACAACCGGTACAGATTTATTTCAGCACCACGGATAGCAACACCCGGTACAGATTTATTTCAGCACCACGGACAGCAACACCCGGTACAGATTTATTTCAGCACCAAGGACAGCAACACCCGGTACAGATTTATTTCAGCACCAAGGACAGCAACAACCGGTACAGATTTATTTCAGCACCACGGACAGCAACACCCGGTACAGATTTATTTCAGCACCACGGACAGCAAGACCCGGTACAGATTTATTTCAGCACCACGGACAGCAACACCCGGTACAGATTTATTTCAGCACCAAGGACAGCAACACCCGGTACAGATTTATTTCAGCACCAAGGACAGCAACAACCGGTACAGATTTATTTCAGCACCAAGGACAGCAACAACCGGTACAGATTTATTTCAGCACCACGGATAGCAACACCCGGTACAGATTTATTTCAGCACCAAGGACAGCAGCAACCGGTACAGATTTATTTCAGCACCACGGACAGCAACACCCGGTACAGATTTATTTCAGCACCACGGACAGCAACACCCGGTACAGATTTATTTCAGCACCACGGACAGCAAGACCCGGTACAGATTTATTTCAGCACCACGGACAGCAACACCCGGTACAGATTTATTTCAGCACCACGGACAGCAAGACCCGGTACAGATTTATTTCAGCACCACGGACAGCAACACCCGGTACAGATTTATTTCAGCACCACGGACAGCAAGACCCGGTACAGATTTATTTCAGCACCACGGACAGCAACACCCGGTACCGATTTATTTCAGCACCATGGACAGCAACACCCGGTACAGATTTATTTCAGCACCACGGACAGCAACAACCGGTACAGATTTATTTCAGCACCAAGGACAGCAACACCCGGTACAGATTTATTTCAGCACCAAGGACAGCAACACCCGATACAGATTTCTTTCAGCACCGCGGACAGCAACACCCGGTACAGATTTATTTCAGCACCACCGACAGCAACACCCGGTACAGATTTATTTCAGCACCAAGGACAGCAACAACCGGTACAGATTTATTTCAGCACCACTGACAGCAACACCCGGTACAGATTTCTTTCAGCACCACTGACAGCAACACCCGGTACAGATTTCTTTCAGCACCACCAACAGCAACAACGGGTACAGGTTCATTTCAGCACCACTGACAGCAAGACCCGGTACTGATTTATTTCAGCAGCACGGACAGCAACACCCGGTACAGATTTCTTTCAGCACCACGGACAGCAACAACCGGTACAGATTTATTTCAGAACCACGGACAGCAACACCCGGTACAGATTTCTTTCAGCACCACGGACAGCAACAACCGGTACAGATTTATTTCAGCACCACGGACAGCAACACCCGGTACAGATTTATTTCAGCACCATGGACAGCAACACCCGGTACAGATTTATTTCAGCACCACGGACACCAAGACCCGGTACAGATTTCTGTCAGCACCACGAACAGCAACACCCGGTACAGATTTATTTCAGCACCACGGACAGCAACAACCGGTACAGATTTCTGTCAGCACCACGAACAGCAACAACCGGTACAGATTTATTTCAGCACCACCGACAGCAACAACCGGTACAGATTTATTTCAGCACCACGGACAGCAACACCCGGTACAGGTTTATTTCAGCACCACGGACAGCAACACCCGGTACAGATTTATTTCAGCACCACGGACAGCAACACCCGGTACAGATTTCTTTCAGCACCACAGACAGCAAGACCCGGTACAGGTTTATTTCAGCACCACGGACAGCAACACCCGGTACAGATTTATTTCAGCACCACCGAAAGGAACAACCAGTACAGATTTCTTTCAGGACAGCAACAACGGGTACAGATTTATTTCAGCACCACGGACAGCAACACCCGGTACAGATTTCTGTCAGCACCACGGACAGCAACACCCGGTACAGATTTATTTCAGCACCACCGACAGCAACACCCAGTACAGATTTATTTCAGCCCCACGGACAGGAAGACCCGGTACAGATTTCTTTCAGCACCACCGACAGCAAGACCCGGTACAGATTTCTTTCAGCGCCACCGACAGCAAGACCCGGTACAGATTTCTTTCAGCGCCACCGACAGCAAGACCCGGTACAGGTTTATTTCAGCCCCACGGACAGGAAGACCCGGTACAGATTTCTTTCAGCACCACGGACAGCAACAACCGGTACAGATTTATTTCAGCACCACGGACAGCCACACCCGGTACAGATTTATTTCAGCACCATGGACAGCAACAACCGGTACAGATTTATTTCAGCACCACGGACAGCCACACCCGGTACAGATTTATTTCAGCACCACGGACAGCAACACCCGGTACAGATTTATTTCAGCACCACCGACAGCAACAACCGGTACAGATTTATTTCAGCACCACGGACAGCAACACCCGGTACAGATTTCTTTCAGCACCACAGACAGCAAGACCCGGTACAGATTTATTTCAGCACCACCGACAGCAACAACCGGTACAGATTTATTTCAGCACCACGGACAGCAAGACCCGGTACAGATTTCTTTCAGCACCACAGACAGCAAGACCCGGTACAGGTTTATTTCAGCACCACCGACAGCAACACCCGGTACAGATTTATTTCAGCACCACGGACAGCAAGACCCGGTACAGATTTCTTTCAGCGCCACCGACAGCAAGACCCGGTACAGATTTCTTTCAGCGCCACCGACAGCAACACCCGGTACAGATTTATTTCAGCACCACAGACAGCAAGACCCGGTACAGGTTTATTTCAGCCCCACGGACAGGAAGACCCGGTACAGATTTCTTTCAGCACCACGGACAGCAACAACCGGTACAGATTTATTTCAGCACCACGGACAGCAACACCCGGTACAGATTTCTGTCAGCACCACGGACAGCAACACCCGGTACAGATTTCTTTCAGCACCACGGACAGCAACAACCGGTACAGATTTATTTCAGCACCACCGACAGGGACAACCGGTACAGATTTATTTCAGGAACATGGACAGCAAAAGCAATACAGTGGAACCTTGGATTGCAAGCCTAATTCGTTCCAGAAGAATACTTGTAATCCAAAGCACTCGCATATCAAAGCAACTTCTCCCATAGGAAATAATGGAAACTTAGATACAGTGGAACCTCCGATTACGTGAATAATCCGTTCCAGGAGAATACTCGTAATCCAAAGCACTCGCATGTCAAAGCGAGTTTCGCCATAGAAGTCAATGGAAACTAAAATAATTCTTTCCGCATTGACTTCAATGGCATGCAATAACACATGTGGCCAGAGGTGGGGGGGGGGGGCGCTGGAGAGCCTCTGAAACAGCTGGAAAGGCCCAAGGACAGCTCGGATAACCTCTGCAAACATCGGAAAGGCTCGGGAAAGGGAGTATTTTCGAGTCTTTCTGAGCATTTCCGAGCGGCTCTGAATGGCGCCGTTTGGCTCTGGTGCCCCCAACTCAGTCCAAACGCGGTACTTCACACCGCTTTGGCCTGAATTTATGAATTCAGCACCATGGACAGCAAGGCAGGGACTCACTTTATTTCAGCACCATGAACAGCAAAGCAAGGTCCTACTTTATTTCAGCACCATGGACAGCAAAGCAGGGTCTTACTTTATTTCAGCACCATGGGCAGCAAAGTAAGGTCCTACTTTATTTCAGCACCATGGACAGCAAAGCAGGGTCCTACTTCATTTCAGCACCATGGACAGCAAAGCAGGGTCCTACTTTATTTCAGCACCATGGACAGCAAGGCAGGGACCTACTTTATTTCAGCACCATATACAGCAAAGCAGGGTCCTACTTTATTTCAGCACCATGGACAGCAAGGCAGGGACTTACTTTATTTCAGCACCATGGACAGCAACGGAACTCTTTCCTGCATGCTTTATTTCAGCATTTCAGACAGCAGCAACAAGAACTTACTACCGATTTCACACTGATCAGCCATAACATTATGACCACTCAACATAACATGACTTACCCCCTAGTAGTGAGTAGGTCCCGTATTTGCCGCCAAAACAACCCTCACCCAACAAGGCATGGACTCCACTAGACCTCTGAAGGTATGCTGTGGTATCCGGCACCAAGCTGTCAGTAGCAGATCACTGCCCTCACCGGCTTGCCCTCCCCCTACAGTGAATCCTGATGCCGTCTCTTTTTTTAGGTGAGCGACGCACACACACCCAGCCAGCCATCAGACCAGGCCACCATCTTCCATTGCTACACGGTTCAGTTCTACAGCTTATGTGCCCATTGTAGGCTCGTTTGGCTGTGGACATGGGTCAGCATGGGCACCCTAACCAGTCTGCGGCTACACACCCCCCATACACAACAAACTGCGATGCTCTGTGTGTTCTGACACCTTTCTATCACAATCAGCATTCACTTTTTCAGAAATCTGAGCTCCAGTAGCTCTTCTATTAGATGGGACTTCACAGCCAGCATTTGCTCCCACCATCAACGAGCCTTGCCCCCCCCCCCCCCCCATGAACCTGTTGCCAGTTTTCCTTCCTTGAACCACTTTGATTGGTCCTGACCGGAAACATCCCACAAGAGCTGCAGTTTTGGATTTTCCCTGACCCAGTCCTCTACTGAAGACATTACAATTTGGCTTGTGTCAAAGTCCCTCAACTCTTTACATCTTCTGTTTTCAACACATCAACTTCAGGGACGACATGTTCACTTGATGCCTTATATATCCCACCCACATTCAGGTGCCATTGTCTTGAAATGATCAAAATGAATTTCCGATAAGCCCCCCCCGCCTGCAGACGCCCACAACCACCAGACAAGGGTTGTGGGGATTGACTCCAAAGCACCCCCCATGTTGAGGGCATGTGGCCTGGTACGGTTCAGGAGGGGGGCACTCTCTCGTCCCCCCATCTTTTCCTGTGGCCTGCCAGGTTGCGTGCTCGGATAAGGGCCTGGTATTGATTTTTAGGGGGACCCCTACGCCGATTTTTTTAAATTTTGGCGTGGGTTCCCCTTATAATCCATACCAGACCTGAAGGGCCTGATATGGAATTTGGGGGGACCCCCCACACAATTTTTTTATTTGGTTCAGGGTTCCTCTTAATATTCATACCAGACCTGAAGGGCCTGATATGGAATTTGGGGGGACCCCCAGGCAATTATTTTTATTTTGGTTCGGGGCTCCCCTTAATATTCATACCAGACCCAAAGGGCCTGGTAATGGACTGGAAGGGGGGGGGCATGTTGTTTTTTTTTTTTCAATAACTTTATCTGTATTGCCGGGACCCGACAAATCATTATAGCCGATCCCCCACCAACCCAAACCCCAGGGCTGTCTTAATGAGAGGGCACACCTGGGGCCCCAGCTGCATGGGGGGGGCCTGCACTATCCCCAAAGCAGCTGGTCTTTGAGCCCATGCTGCCCCAAAATTGGGGGCCCCATGATGGCACTGAGAGTGATAGATACAAAGGGGAGGCAGTCTGCCTCCTACCTACTTGATGTCTGCTTACCTGCACTGTCATCATTGTAGGGGCCCCAGAGCATTACTTTGCCCAGGGGCCCATGATGCTATTGAGACGGGCCCTGCCTAACCCTTCCCTAGAAAGATCAATTAATGGTCTCTTATGGGTAACAACATTATAAAAGGATGGGTTGTTTTTGAAGATGCATGCCCCAGGGCCCTCATTCTCCTACGATATACATGTACTGTACTTCACAGACCGCATGATTCACCTGGACCAATAAATCAATAAAATCTACAGATCCGAAAACAATTCAGCAATGGAAGCTCCTTTGTTTCTATCCTGAGATGATCCCTTTAAGGACAGTCGGCGCTCATTTTAATCCTTCTTTGAAGAATGTTCCTCTTTAAGCTCTGCGTGCAAATAAATTAAAGCCACCTCTGCTGAAATGCTGTCTCCTCCAGCGCCAGAAGCTTTCGATATAATCCTTCCGTTAGTCGGCTTTATTTTAAAGAGAATAGCGGAAAGGAAGCCCATTTGTCTCCATTACCGACTGATGATAAGAAGAATGAAGAAAGTAACGCTGCATTTAAGGAACTAACAAACAGTGAAGGTGGAGTTTCCGATGGAGGGAGAAGATTTAAAAGGAAGTTAAGTAAATGGATGGTGTGAAATTACCAGAAGGGAAAATATTTGTCTAATAGTCACATTCTCTGGAGGGCCATAAAATCCACCGCATTCCATTCCACTTCCAGAGAGGAAACGAAACGCGGAGGAAGTGTGTGGACTCGTCCTGGATAACCGAGTTACCCTGAAATGCCCATCAGACCACTTACATTAAATGTCTCCATAACCAGCCGAGGCTCTAATTTCATCTCCGTTTTGTGTAAACACTCGCAAGTCACTTGACACGGACACTTCTATCGCTTTGTACGGCGTGAGGATTGATGTCCATAGATGGTGGGAGGAATCATCAGCTGTTCTCACTTCCGATGCATTTCAGCTCCATCCACCGGTGACCAATATTCATCTCCTAGGCCAGGCTTCTGCGCTCCTAAAGATGTGATAAAAATCCCTATGGCCAGAGATTCAGTGAAGTGTAGTCCATTGTTAAAAAAAGGGAAAATAATACAGTAAAACCTTGGTTTGAGAGCGTTTTGCAAGACAAGCAAAATGTTTTAATTAATTTGGAATTGATATACAAAGAGAAGAGAAGCTCCGCCTCTAAGTGTAGCAATATGGTTACATGTAATGAAGGGACAACATTTAGCAACTTATTGCTACACTTAGAGGCGCCTCTCTTCTCTTTTATACTCTGGAGCTCCTGATGGATTTTTCTTCTGATCCCCTTGTAGAGTCTTCCATTTGTGGATGGGACATTTTATGGTTACACCAGGGCCGTCTTTAATTTTGATTGGACACTGGGCGTATCCAATGTTAAGTATGGCCGTCGTTCCCGCGTCGCAATTTGAAAATTTTACGTCGTTTGCGTAAGTCGTCCGTGAATGGCGCTGGAGGCCATTTACGTTCACGTCGAACGTTCACGTCGAAACCAATGACGTCCTTGGAACGTCATTTACCGCACAATGCACGTTGGGAAATTTTAGGGACGGCGCATGCGCAGTACCCCCTACCCGGATCATTTGAATTAGGTGGGCTTGCGCCAGGAGGATTTACGTTTGAATCCTCAAACCAAGATACGACGGCATCTGGGTTAGATCCGTACGCCTTTCGGATCTAAGATGCAATACTTCGGCGTCCGCTGGGTGGCGTTCAAGTCGTTTTCCGCGTCGGGTATGCAAATTAGCTATTTCCGACGATCCACAAACATACATGCGGCCGTCGCATTCTCTTACGTCGTCTCTAGACGGCTTTTTCCTGCATATAGTTAAAGCTGCTGTTTTGCGGCGTATAGTTAGATTTGCCATGTTAAGTATGGCCGTCGTTCCCGCGTCGAAATTTGATTTTTTTCTTTTTTTTGCGTAAGTCGTCCGTGAATCGGGATGGACGTAAGTCACGTCTAAATTTAAAAAAATTACGTTCTTGCGACGTCATTTCGCACAATGCACGAGCGGGAAATTTAGAAACGGAGCATGTGCAGTTCATTCGGTTCATTTAAATGAAACACGCCCCCTAATCGCCGATTTGAATTCCGCCGCCAGAGATACACTACGCCGCCGTAACTTACGGCGCAAATTCTTCCAGGATTCGAACCAGCCAAAAGTAAGTTACAGCGGCGTAGCGTATCTCACATACGCTACGCCGATCTATTTCTATGTGAATCTGCCCCTTTGCTTTTTTTTTACGCAGGGATTCTCGCCCGTGTGTACGGGGCTTGACACGCGTTTTCACACACAAACTCTTGGAATGATCTTTATTAGAAACCTTTGCCCGGCTCCATTACGTCGGCGGCTTTCAAGGACCGCGTTTCCTTTTTTGTGCACCAACATTTAATCGCATCGTTTTTGGGCCAAACAAAAAAAAGAAAGGACAACCCCCGAATTAATGAATTCCCCCGTCCCATCCGGCTTCAACGCGTAACCCTACAAATGACGGTTCGGGGAGGTTAATGCGTTTGGTTACAGGCAATTATACCGTAAAACGAGCGCCGGCACAGGAGGGAATTGCCGGCGCTTTCTTAAACATCTTAAGAAATTTGAGGGATCATCAAGTTTAAGCGCAAGGAGAAATGAATTAAAGGAATTACTTGACACTTTCTAAAATCTACTAATGGAAAGTATAAAAAATAATATATTACACTTGGAAATTGGTTAATGGAAGTAAAGCTCTTAATGCGCGCAGATGGTTTTTTTTTACTTCAATATTTCAGTCTCAGTTACAAAATGTATTTCAAAGTGATTGACGAGTTTACATGGGAGATCCAGATACAAGAGATTAAAAGATACAAAATAGATTCTTCCATTACAAGCCTTTCCGCTAGTTCCCTCCGTCTGCGGCGCACTCAATGCCATGCTTCTACGGAAATGAACGCGGATCGAAATACTGAGGTGGCCGCATCGTCTAGGAAGGAGAAATGTTTTCTTTCCAGCATTTCAGGGGGTCTAATGTCCTTATACTGGTCCTGCTTCAGGGACCACAACCATTGGCACCCAGAGCAAGATGCCAAAGTGCCCTGCCCCCGCCCCCATGAGCTCTTAGTGGAAATGGGCTTTCTGACCTGCCCAATGGCGCCTATGGCAAGCATTGAAACTGCGCCCCCCCTGTCGAAACATTTGAAACCCATCTTTCAGATAATCTTAACAAAAAAAAAAAAACAGCTAACAAAACTAGTGATATTTATCATCCCTTGTGATACCTTGGGTAGTGACATATCCTCTTTATGGAGAAATCTGGGGCTTATTAGACCCCTGATCCCTCCTCTGCCCTCCAAGGCCAGGTAAATGCAGAACAATACTGGAAGTGATGAAATCTTCATCAAAATAGGGGAGAGTGGAAACAAAAAGCACTCACATTTGCCAACATCCGTAAATATAGGAATAGAGAAAAAAAACTGCTAAAGGGCAGTGATTGGGCGGACTTTAGAGGCAAGACGGGAACAACAGGATTAGAAAAAATATATATTTATTACAAAAAATACAATTGATATATAAAAAAACATATAGGATATGCAATAGTGTTGAAATTATCCTCTTGTCTACACGTTTCGCCCTTGGGCTTCCTCAGGACGAGGTAGGAGAATTTTAGCAGTAGAACATTAAATATTTCATTCATCAGAATGGTCATCAGCCTTCCAATGCACCACAGATCGCTTATAATCGCAGATACGACATCAATCGTTGAGTGGTTTATACATATTTTAGAAGGGGGTTTGGAATACCAAACAGAAGGAACATTTTTTTTCATCTATGTGAGATCATGGTTGCATCATGTCCTTTATCGGGAGTGATTCTAATTGGTAACCAGAGAACCATAGAGAGCCGGGGCAGGAGAAAAGGGCCAAGGCCACAATAGGAATTATATCCATATAAAGTAGCCAGAGTCTACAGAGTGGCCAACGAGTTTTGGCAATAAGGACCTAAGGATGAAAACGGTGTCTCGAACCCCGGGGGATAGCCTGTGATTTGAAATATTTTATGTTCTACTGCTAAAATTCTCCTACCTCGTCCTGAGGAAGCCCAAAGGCGAAACACGTAGACGAGAGGATAATTTCAACACTATTGCATATCCTATATGTTTTTTTTATATATCAATTGTATTTTTTGTAATAAATATATATTTTTTCTAATCCTGTTGTTCCCGTCTTGCCTCTAAAGTCCGCCCAATCACTGCCCTTCAGCAGTTATTTTTCTCTATTCCGAAATCTTCATCACTTAAGGCCTCAGTTTTCACAGAGGAGAGGGAGAAACTGATGTTCCTCCTTCATCTTTGTGCGCTGCCAATCCGACCAGATGGAATAGGAGTGCCTGGAAGAACAGGGGAGGGCTGTGGCTGAAAGCAGCAGGGATAGCGCCGCTGCCATTGTCCATTAGCAAAGGTGCTGAAAAGGAGAGCCTGCCTATGCTTGGGAGTAGGGAAGGAGAGACCCTCAGACCCTGGTAAGTGCCTTGCTGCCCAGCCACTCAACAGCTCCCCCTTCATATGGCACCCATGGCACTTGCCATGGCAGCCATAGCCTAGATACGCCACTGGCTAGTATAGCTGAGTAATGGCCACACCCCCAGCCTGGGTTCCGCAACATCACAAGTTCCACTGAGCAGAGAAACGGCCAAACTCTGCTGCCTATAATGCCGCATACACACGCTCTGAATTTCCGACAGCAAATGTTCGATGGGAGCTTTTTATCGGAAATTCCAACGGTGTGTAGGCCCCATTGGAATTTCCGACAACAAGAATTTGAGAGCTGGGTCTCAAAATTTCCGACAACAAAATCCGTTCTCGTAAATCCATCTGTCCTACTAACTGTGATCTGCCTCCATCATGTCATGGATATGCAATAGTCTGGCAGCTTACCTGTTTCCATCTGTCCAATAAGAGGCCTGACTCTGTTCTGGTTACCTTCTTATCTCCTCTACTTCCTACATGGCCCCACCCAGGCCATCCCAGGATGTCTATGTTAACTGTTGCACTACAGGCCTGCAGTGCTGTTGAACAGTGTGGTTTGCTTAAGTTCCTGTCTGCAGTGTGCTACGATTATCTTCCTGTGTACCGTTTTTGGCTCGTCTCTGACTTCTCCTGTTTGCCTGTGGTCCTGACCTTTTGCCTGTCCCTCGGTTACCCTAGTCTGCCTGTTGCCCTGACCTCGGCTTACCCATCACTACTGTTTGTCCTGCTTGCTGCTTCCCCTCTCTCCCTGCGGAGCATGACCTAGGGGATCTCAGGGGTTGCGACCTGGATCCAGCTGCGGCGAAGGCCATCCTCACCACTAGAGGCTCTGGTGAACACAAAGCTGGGTCTTAGACTCCGCGCCCTGGGCGATCTTGGGTTCACGCTTCCCCTCTGATAGCAGCAGTTGGCTATAGGGTTCACTACCCTGTGGTGCATCCCTGACCCCAACGGGGTGCACTTGTCACCTGGCCACAGGTGACCTGACACATCAGCAGAACTAGTCGCTTGTAAATTACCCGTATATAGAATATTGGGACTAGTCTCCCTGCTGGAAGACATCTTTATGTATCCTTGTTTTTGGATATTTATGTATGAGGCTGAAGCCCTGAACACACGGGCCAGAATCTCGTCAGGAAAAAAACTTTGTTAAAACGCGTTGACGCACAAAGGCTCACTGTATACTCTGTATCATTTTATATGATTTGTAATGTTTTTTTGAATGCTCAATTTATATGTACTTTTTTTCAAAAAATATTACTATCCTTCAGGCTTTGTGGCCATCGGGACTAAAAAATGCACCAGCATTAGGGCGCCGTCATTGGTTTCCAATGGGAGGAATAGTGCCCCATTGAAGGTGTCAGTAGGCATGGGCGTCCGCTGAAATTTTTTCAGGGAGGGGCGCTTCGGCAGCGGCGATACACAGTCACATTTAACCCTTTCTTCAAACGCTAGCGGGGGGTTAAAAGCGCCCTGCTAGCAACCGAATAGCGCAAAAGCTGGTAAAGCTGTGTTTTTTTGCGCCGATTTTTTGATAATATGGCCAGCTGGCAGTGTGAAATAGCTCTTGAGATAATTCAGCTTCACTCCATGCCCATATAAACATAGCCTAGAGAATCTACAGGCCCCCCCTTCAGCACAGGCCCCTCCATTCAGCACAGATGGACCCCCCTTCAGCACAGACCCCTCCATTCAGCACAGATGGACCCCCCTTCAGCACAGACCCCCCATTCAGCACAGATGGACCCCCCATTCCGCACAGACCCCTCCATTCAGCAAAGACCCCCCTTCAGCACAGATGGACCCCCTTTAAGCACATACCCCCCTTCAGCACAGATGAACCCCCCCTTCAGCACAAGCCCCCCTTTCCCCCCTCCCCATCCCATTCAGTACCTCAGATCAACCATCAGCGCTGCACAGGCACTGCTCCTCCTGTGTACACATAAACATTGGAGGGGGAGGCGGCTTCACTCTGCTCGCTGTGCCTGTGTGACATCCGGCCCGGGACCGCTCAGACAGCCTTTGGCCGCAAAACTTTTCAACACCATCGCAATTTTCCAGGGGGGTCAATTGCCCCCCCTTGTCCTATGGAGCGGACGCCCATGTCAGTAGGGGGAACAAATAAAGGTGTGTAAGCGATTCCACCTCCTCACGTCCCAGTACGCGTAATGGTGCCCCGTCACTGGTGTCAGTTGGTGGAATAGTGCCCCAAGGGCCAGATAAAGGCAAGCTAAGGGCCACAGTTTAGAGACCCCTGTCTTAGAGGATCTGTACCAACAATCTATATCCGTTTTCTTGACACTTTTTGACCCGGGAAGCTTGGTGTGCAAAGACGATGATGCAAACTTATTGAGCCCTGAGAGGACATAACCCTGAAGGCCTTCTGTGTGCAAATCGGAGGTCTTGTTCCCCTTTTTATGGTCACAGCAGTTCATGCAGATCTTGGAAACTCGTTCACAGAGAGATCTAACCAATAGAATCCCTGGAGGGGGGGTTACAAGAAACGTTTGTGTTGTTAGACCCTCCGGCATCTCCTAAGCTCTCAGACATGGTCCTGGAGCGGACTGACCCTTTAAGATGACATCATGAATATCGCATTCTCTCTCTTTGCGTTCACTTAGGACTTTTTCACACCAATATGTTTGTGATGTTATTTTGTATTCATTATTCAATGCCTGCAGAAGCGCATTATTCCGGGAATACATTATTCCTGAATGGGCTCATTCACACCTCGCTCTCCAAACTCGAGTGTCAAAAACTTTGCATTCTGCAATTTCCGGCTGTTTTGGGCTCAGCTGAGACTCAACGCCGATCTCAATCTCTTCTGAGCTGAAGAAGTCTTTTTCTCGCCGAAAATATTTTACCGCTTAAGCACTAATGCCGCGTACAGACCATCGGAATTTCCGACCAGAAAACCGCAGATTTTTTTTCCGACGGAATGTTGGCTCAAACTTGTCTTGGATTACACACGGCCAATTACTGCGCGGCTCTCAATCCATCCGCTCTAGCCAATCAGCAGCCAGGCTGAGCGGCTAAGAGGATCTGGGGGACCGAGCGCGGGACTTTCAAAGGGGTCAGGTAAGTAAAACGGGGGCTCGGGGAGGGGGGCGGCGTCATCAGATGTTTTTTCACCTTAATGCATAGATTTTTTTCCTTTGCAACTCCTTTAAGCCTAGAACTAATACCCACCATGTCATACTTACCCGCTCTGTAATTGTTTTGCACTGAGCAGCCCCGATCCTCTTCTTCTTAGGCCCCCCCACCCCCCCACCCCCGTCAGTGCTCCAGGCTTCAACTCTTCTCTGGGGTCGGGGAGCAGAGCACTGCGGCAAATAATGCACCCACAGACATTCCCCACCCCGGTGATTTCCCCTGCGTCTCCTCCACCTCTCGGCCAATCAGGCCAGTGATGGGTCTCAGGACCCGCTTCCTGATTGGCCAGGAGAAGACAATATTAATTTGCTATGGTCACATCAAGTGGGTGGGCTCGGGGTGCAGTGCACTGTGGCAAATAATGCACCCACAGACACCCCCCCCCCCCCAACCCGTGGTCACATGGTGGCCCCTGCATCTCTTCCTCTGCATCACGATGGCTGCCGCCGTGCGTCTCATCCCTCCTCCTCCTAGGCCGCCAATAGGATTGCTTCTCCTCTCTGCCAATCGGGTGATGGGTCTTAGGACCCACTTCCTGATTGTCCGGGAGGAAGACAATAGCGAATAATAATTCGCTATTGTCACACCAAGTGGGTGGGCTTGGGGTGCAGTGCACTATGCCTCGGGCCCACCCTTTTATGAAGCCAATTAGAGCCTCTGGCTTTAATCGCGTGCTTAAAAAAAAAGAAAAACCCCATTGGAATCCATGAGTCCGGCGCCCTGCATGTAAATTAGGGGACGGACGCATGGATTGGGGGACGGTGCCTCTGCACCCGGTAGGGGGCTGGACGCATGGATTGTTGGGGGGGGGGGCGGTTCCTCTGCACCCGGTAGGGGGCTGGACGCATAGATTGGGGGGGCGGTGCCTCTGCACCCGGTAGGGGGCTGGACGCATTGATTGGGGGGGGCGGTGCCTCTGCTCCCGGTAGGGGGCTGGACGCATGGATTGGGGGGGCGGTGCCTCTGCACCCGGTAGGGGGCTGGACGCATGGATTGGGGGGGGTCGGTACCTCTGCACCCGGTAGGGGGCTGGACGCATGGATTGGGGGGGGTCGGTGCCTCTGCACCCGGTAGGGGGCTGGACGCATGGATTGGGGGGGGCGGTGCCTCTGCACCCGGTAGGGGGCTGGACGCATGGATTGGGGGGGGCAGTGCCTCTGTACCCGGGAGGGCTGGACGCATGGATTGGGGGGGGGCGGTGCCTCTGCACCCGGGGGGCTGGACGCATGGATTGGGGGGGCGGTGCCTCTGCACCCGGTAGGGGGCTGGACGCATGGATTGGGGGGGCGGTGTCTCTGCACCCGGTAGGGGACTGGACGCATGGATGGGGGGGGGGGGCGGTGTCTCTGCACCCGGTAGGGGACTGGACACATGGATTGGGGGGGGGGCGGTGCCTCTGCACCCGGTAGGGGACTGGACACATGGATTGGGGGGGCGGTGTCTCTGCACCCGGTAGGGGACTGGACACATGGATTGGGGGGGGGCGGTGTCTCTGCACCCGGTAGGGGGCTGGACGCATGGATTGGGGGGGGGTCGGTACCTCTGCACCCGGTAGGGGGCTGGACGCATGGATTGGGGGGGGTCGGTGCCTCTGCACCCGGTAGGGGGCTGGACGCATGGATTGGGGGGGGCGGTGCCTCTGCACCCGGTAGGGGGCTGGACGCATGGATTGGGGGGGGCAGTGCCTCTGTACCCGGGAGGGCTGGACGCATGGATTGGGGGGGGGGCGGTGCCTCTGCACCCGGGGGGCTGGACGCATGGATTGGGGGGGGGGTGCCTCTGCACCCGGTAGGGGGCTGGACGCATGGATTGGGGGGGCGGTGTCTCTGCACCCGGTAGGGGACTGGACGCATGGATGGGGGGGGGGGGCGGTGTCTCTGCACCCGGTAGGGGACTGGACACATGGATTGGGGGGGGGCGGTGCCTCTGCACCCGGTAGGGGACTGGACACATGGATTGGGGGGGCGGTGTCTCTGCACCCGGTAGGGGACTGGACACATGGATTGGGGGGGGCGGTGTCTCTGCACCCGGTAGGGGGCTGGACGCATGGTTCGGGGGGTGGTGCCTCTGCACCCGGTAGGGGACTGGACGCAGGGATTGGGGGGGAGGTGCCTCTGCACCCGGTAGGGGACTGGACGCAGGGATTGGGGGGGGCGGTGCCTCTGCACCCGGTAGGGGACTGGACGCAGGGATTGGGGGGGAGGTGCCTCTGCACCCGGTAGGGGGCTGGACACATGGATTGGGGGGGCGGTGCCTCTGCACCCCGTACATACCGCCACTGTTCTGTTATTTTAATAGAAAAAAAAACAAGACTTTACAATTATAATTTATAGAATGTATACGGGTATAAAAAATAACCCAGCTTTTAGAACCTCTATTCGATTTTGTTCTGTTGCGGATTCGATGGCATTTCCGACCCGGTATAGACCAACCCCTCGCCGTAACAAAAAAAAAGGCAACATTTTTTCTTCTTTGTTATAAATGGATGATAAACCTCGGAGGGGAATAATTAGGACACGCGGTGCCTGTGGTCTGTCATTAGTTTATTAAGAGAAGAGGTTATTTTACTATGTGTGACGGCTTCATTATCTCAACGTTCAGCTGAGTGAACACGCCGCCGTTTTAATGGCAAGAAAAACATTTCATCGCCGCCTCTGCCCTGAGAGCGCCTGACAACCAACAAGATTCTTATTTTAAATGTGCGAGCGTCTGTTCTCCAACCCAACGCGGAAAAAACGAAGGAAAGTTCACCGAGAGCGTTGCTCTTTTCAGAGATTTTTTTTAATTTTTTTCGTGAATTCGGCTGAATATTCGGCTTTCTGTGTCCCCGAAAAAACCCAACTCCGGTTTTCAGTTGAAAATGAAAATGAATATTGCTCTCTAATGCGCAATTTATGTCTCCAGCTTCAAGTGCTCACAGCGGCCAATCAATCTGCAGTCAAGGCCGGGAAAAAAAAAAAACGATATTTAGGCGGAAAGAAAAAAATTGAATTACACGAGCCAGGAGGATTCCTGAAACAATTTATGTGGCTCTAAACTCAGAACTTTTTATTTTAGTCAGGGCCGCCATCAGGGGGGTACAGGCAGTGCACCTGTAAGGGGTCCGGAGGCTCCCAGGGCCCCGGATGGCAACCCCCCCTTTTTTATTTATTTTTCTATAAAAAAAAAATGTATTTTTAATTTTTATATATATATATATATATTATTATTATTATTATTATTAAAGGGCTCAGAGGTCCCCAGGGCCCCGGATGGCAACCCCCTTTTTTTTATGTATTTTTTATAAATGTTTATTTTTTTTTAATAAAGGGCCCAGGGGGGTCCTGATGGAGGCCCTGCCTTTAGTGCATTCCCCGCATTAAGGTCACTCACCTGGCTTCTTTCACCGATCCAGCACTGTCCTGATTGCAGCGCCACTCCCTTCACTTCCTGCTTTCACATTGGCTCCTGCTGCTGCCAGTCAACCTCCGGAGAGGAGGGAGTAGGGGCCGGACTTACCAGTGCTGTGTGTGTCTATGGATGCAACAGTGGTGGCTGTTGTTTTTTTGTGTGGGTAGGGGTGCAAACAACCAAACCCCCCCCCACCCTCGCTATGTGCCAGTTGGTCCACCGGCACTTACCCCATCTAGGCAGCGGGCATGGGACATCGGCAGGCATCCAAGGAGCCAGGGACCGAGCATCCGAGGAGCGGTGGGGATTGGGCATCCAGGTATCGGTGGGGATCGGGCATCCAGGCATTGGTGGGGACCGGCATCCAGGCATCGGCAGGGACTGGGCATCCAGGCATCGGTGGGTCTGGCATCCAGGCATTAGTGGGGATCGGGCATTCGAGGAGTGGCGACGGGCATCGGGCATCCAGGCATCGGCAGGGACCAGGCATTAGTGGGGATCGGACATTCGAGGAGTGGCAGTGGGCATCGGGCATCTAGGCATCGTGGGGACCAGGCATCCAGGCATCGGTGGGGATCGCACATTTGAGGAGTGGCGGTGGGCATCGGGCATCCAGGCATCGGCAGGGACCAGGCATTAGTGGGGGTCGGACATTCGAGGAGTGGCGGTGGGCATTGGGCATCCAGGCATCGGCAGGGACTAGGCATTATTGGGGATCGGACATTCGAGGAGTGGCGGTGGGCATCGGGCATCCAGGCATCGGCAGGGACCAGGCATCCAGGCATTAGTGGGGATCGCACATTTGAGGAGTGGCAGTGGGCATGGGGCATCCAGGCATCGGTGGGGACCAGGCATTAGTGGGGATCGCACATTTGAGGAGTGGCAGTGGGCATCGGGCATCCAGGCATCGGCAGGGACCAGGCATTATTGGGGATCGGACATTCGAGGAGTGGTGGTGGGCATCAGGCATCCAAGCATCGGCAGGGACCAGGCATCCAAGCATTGGGCATACAGGCATCAGCCAGCGGCTCTTCTCCTCCTCGCTTCTGATGTGCGCCCCCTCCCCTCCTCCTAGACGTCCAATAGGATCGCCTGTCCTTTCAGCCAATTGGGTGACGGGTATCAGACCCACTTCCCAATTGGCCGGGAGGAGGATCAGTGTTGCAACAGTGAATATTCACTCGCTGTTGTAACACACCTGGGTGGGCTCCATCCTGAGCCCACTCTATTTTGAAGCCTATTAGAGCCTCTGGCTCTAATCAGGTTCTTCAACCACAAAAAATGGCCGCTGTAATCCATGCGCCCAGAAAGGGGCCGGACGCACGAATAGGGGGTGGCCACAAAGGCCATGAATAGATTCATACTGTGCATGAATCTGTCCATTGCATAAAGGGGGTGGCCTGGAGAGAAGGGGCGGTGCCCAGGCACCCCTAATAGACGGGCCGCCCCTGGGATGCACACAGCCTGGCTCCAGAGCGCACACACGGGGTACCACCCCCTCCCATAGCAGTGCCGGCTGGCGCTCAATTGGGGTGCCATGTTGTACTTCCAGTGACCAGCATGAGAGAGTGAGAGCGATAACACCAAATTTAACACACCTGCTCCCCATTCACACCTGAGACCTTGTAACACTAACGAGTCACATGACACCGGGGAGGGAAAATGGATAATTGGGCCCAATATGGACATTTTCACTTAGAGGGTGTCCTCACTTTTGTTGCCGGCAGTTTAGACATTAATGGCTGTGTGTTGAGTTATTTGTTATACAAGCTGTACACCCCTCCCCCCCTGTACACTCCCCCCCCTGTGTACACCCCTCCCCCCCCGTACACTCACTACACAAAATTGTAGATACAAAGTGTCATTTCTCCAGTGTTGTCACAAGAAAAGATACAAGAAATGAGGGGTGTACATACTTTTGTGAGATACTGTATCCATTTATACTTTAGGTGCTCTTTAAGATAGGACTGGAGCGGTTGATTTACGAAGCCAATCGCCCCATTAATGTCATTGCAAATGGAAGCAACAGGAAGATTGAGGAATGAACAACGGGAAGCGGATACGGGGAACGCAGGGTAGTGATACGGGGGGATCTGCAATCTGAGCTCCTCGCTGTAAAGTGGAACGGCTCCAGAAAGGCCGACACATAAAAACACACTTAGTACTAGTTTGTAAAAGTCAACTTTGCTTGTCCCTTGCATGTCATGATGGATGTATTACCCCCCCTGTACGGTCTCAATGGCCTCCCCCCCGGGGGTCTGAATTTGATACACAAAGCCATTAATGTCTGTTTCCTTCTAATTGAATCAATACTCGAGCTTCTCCAAGAAGTCGTCATTAGTGAGCCTTTCCCTCGGCTTCCTCCGGACCCGAGACACACAAACTTTCCCAGTTCATTCCCGAGCATCGATGGGCCGGTGTCTCGGGACTCCGAGTGTCGGAGGGGCTCGGCTCGGCTCGGTGCACAAGGCAATTCTTCCATCAAATATTTGCCGGAGGAGCTTTCCGCATCTACAAAACGTTTTGGTGCAAAATAATAAACAGAAAGACGGCGGCACATTGTGAGATATCAATGGCTACATATTATCAATGAGCTGTGACATCACAAAGGTGGAGCCGAACATTTGTGACGTCATCACGCCATGAGGAGAACCCAGAAGTGGCCCGTGCTGCCCTGGGACTGACTTATGGATACAGCGCTCACATCACCCCCGCTGTAGTGTCCTCTGCCCCCCCCCCTCACATCACCCCCACTGTAGTGTCCTCTGCCCCCCATAACATTGTCCTATGCCATCCCAAAGCAGTGCCCTGTTCCCCTTCACATCACCCCCACTGTAGTGTCCTCTGCCATTTTCACATCACCCCCACTGTAGTGTCCTCTGCCCCCTTCACATCACCCCCACTGTAGTGTCCTCTGCCCCCTTCACATCACTCCCACTGTAGTGTCCTCTGCCCCCCCATAACATTGTCCTGTGCCCCCTAAAGCAGTGTCTTCTGCCCCCTTCACATTACCCCCCATTGTAGTGTCCTCTGCCCCCCCTCACATCACCCCCACTGTAGTGTCCTCTGCCCCCTTCACATCACCCCCACTGTAGTGTCCTCTGCCCCCTTCACATCACCCCCACTGTAGTGTCCTCTGCCCCCTTCACATCACCCCCCACTGTAGTGTCCTCTGCCCCCTTTCACATCACCCCCACTGTAGTGTCCTCTGCCCCCCATAACATTGTCCCATGCCATCCCAAAGCAGTGCCCTGTGCCCCCTTCACATCACCCCCACTGTAGTGTCCTCTGCCCCCTTCACATCACCCCCACTGTAGTGTCCTCTGCCCCCTTCACATCACCCCCCACTGTAGTGTCCTCTGCCCCCTTTCACATCACCCCCACTGTAGTGTCCTCTGCCCCCCATAACATTGTCCCATGCCATCCCAAAGCAGTGCCCTGTGCCCCCTTCACATCACCCCCACTGTAGTGTCCTCTGCCCCCTTCACATCACCCCCACTGTAGTGTCCTCTGCCCCCTTCACATCACCCCCCACTGTAGTGTCCTCTGCCCCCTTTCACATCACCCCCACTGTAGTGTGCTCTGCCCCCCATAACATTGTCCCATGCCATCCCAAAGCAGTGCCCTGTGCCCCCTTCACATCACCCCCACTGTAGTGTCCTCTGCCCCCCCTTGACATCACCCCCACTGTAGTGTCCTCTGCCCCCCCCATAACATTGTCCTGTGCTCTCCCAGAGCAGTGTCCTGTTCCCCCCCTAAAGCAGTGTCTTCTGCCCCCTTCACATTACCCCCCCCCCCATTGTAGTGTCCTCTCCCCCCCCCCCATAACATTGTTCTGTGCCTTCCTAAAGCAGTGTAATGTGCCCCCCTTCACATAACCCCCTCCGTAGTGTCCTCTGCCCCCCATTACAAGCCCCTTATGCAGTGTCCTTTGCTCCCCATGGCAGTATCCTGTGCCCCCCCAAAGCAGTGTGCTCTGCTCCCCTTCACATTACCCCCCACTGTAGTGTCCTCTGCCTCCCCCATAACATTGTCCTGTTCCCTCCCAAAGCAGTGCCCTGTGCCCCCCTTTACATCACCCCACCGTAGTGTCCTCTGGCCCCCCATAGCAGTATCCTGTGCCCCCTCTTAAGCATAACCCCCCCTGTTATGTTCTATGCCTGGCCCTCCCCCTTAAAGCAATGTCCTGTGCCCCCACCAAGCACTGTCCTCTGCTACCCCCATAACAGTGTACTATGCCCCCCTTCACATTTCCCCATAGTGTTTCAACCTCCCATGTAGTGTCCTATACTCCCCATAGCAGTGTCCTGTTCCCCTCTTCACCCCCCACCCCCCATAGTGTCCTCTGCCCCCTTTCAGACCCCTTTGCAACCCCCCATTTAGTGTCCTGTACCCCCCCCCAATAGCAGTGTCCTGTGCCCCCCTTCACCCCCCTGTAGTGTCCTCTGCCCCCTTTCAGACCCATTTGCAACCCCCCATTTAGTGTCCTGTACCCCCCTAATAGCAGTGTCCTGTGCCCTCCATCACCCCCCTGTAGTGTCCTCTGCCCCTTTCAGACCCCTTTGCAACCCCCCATTTAGTGTCCTGTACCCCCCTTAATAGCAGTGTCCTGTGCCCTCTTTCACCCTCCTGTAGTGTCCTCTGCCCCTTTCAGACCCCTTTGCAACCTCCCATATAGTGTCCCGTCCCCTCCCCCTAAGTGCAGTGTCTTATCCCCCCATAACAGTATCCTGTGCTCTTTGCCCCCTTCACATCACCCCTCCCTGTAGTGTCTTCTGACCCCCCCTAGCAGTGTCCTGTGCCCCCCCAAACCATGGTCATCTGTCCCCCTTCACCCCCCCCCCACTGTAGTTTCCCCTGTCCGCCCACCACCGCCACACATGAGGTGGGGCCTTGGGGGTCACATTTTTGGCGGTGCGCCTCCTTGTGTGGCCCTTGGTGGGGGGACACAGATGTGACGTTCGTATACCGAAGAGGTTCATCACATCCAAATATTTCTGCAAAAGTCGGGAAGATTTCCATGCGGAGTGCGGACTTTGATTTATACTTAGAAGAGAATTGTAACTTTTATGTTTTGTTTATGCACTTTTCATCTTTATACTTTTTGTTTAGTAAATAGTGCGGCACTTTTTATTCTTTGTATATAAAGCATCAGATGGTTACTTAGAAGGCCTCTAAGAGCTCTTTGGCCCAGGAGACCTCAGCGGGGGTGGGGCGCTCACTGCGGCGGGGGGCGCTCACTGCGGCGGGGGGGGGGGGGCTCACTGCGGCTTTGACACGAATCTAGGATACTTCAGAGGACCTTCAGAAGTCATTTACCGAACTTCAAAGACTGTTGGGAAAAGTTCTGAAGATACTTTCTACTATAAGATGCTTAACAACTTCCTGCTGAAACTTCATAGCAGAAAACTGAAGACATTTGTTTCTAAAAATAAAAACAAAAAATAAAAACAAGCAACAATGGAAGGAGCACCAGACCACATGATGAGAGCCCAAATCTTTGATTGGTTTACTGTAACGCATTTCAGGGGGCAGAAACGACTCCTCTTTCATCAGGACTTCAGCAAACTTAAATGGATTCAAATTGGAGTTTTGCTGTGTGAATCTACATTATATCACCAAAAGTATTGGGACGCCTGCCTTTACACACACATGAACTTTAATGACATCCCAGGGGGGCCGGAAAAAAACCAACACACCGTTCGGTCGGTCAATCCACCCACCCCCTCAGTCGCTCGGTCGCTCAATCCCCCCGTCGCTCACCTGTCTACCCACCAGCCCCACACTTACTCTATCTAGGTCGGGGGCATTTATGACACCTTCCGTTGTCTCTGCCTCCTTGGCAGCTTCACAGTGGCTTCCCCTGTGTCTCCTCCTCCTCTTCGGCTTCACAGTGGCTTCCCCGTGTCTCCTCCTCCTCTGTGGCTTCACAGTGTCTTCCCCTGTGTCTCCTCCTCATCTTCGGCTTCACAGTGGCTTCCCCTGTGTCTCCTCCTCATCTTCGGCTTCACAGTGGCTTCCCCGTGTCTCCTCCTCCTCGGCGGCTTTAAAGTGGCTTCCCCTGTGTCTCCTCCTTCTCTGCGGCTTCACAGTGGCTTCCCCTGTGTCTCCTCCTCCTCGGCGGCTTTACAGTGGTTTTCCCTGTGTCTCCTCCTTCTCGGCGGCTTCACAATGGCTTCCCCTGTGTCTCCTCCTCCTCGGTGGCTTCACAGTGGCTTCCCCTGTGTCTCCTCCTTCTCTGTGGCTTCACAATGGCTTCTCCTGTGTCTCCTTCTCCTCGGTGGCTTCACAGTGGCTTCCCCTGTGTCTCCTCCTCCTCTGCGGCTTTACAGTGGCTTCATCTGTATCTCCTAGTCCTCGGCGGCTTCCCAGTGGCTTCCCCTGTGTCTCCTCCTCGGCAGCTTCACAGTGGCTTCCCCTGTGTCTCCTCCTCCTCGGCGGCTTCACAGTGGCTTCCCCTGTGTCTCCTCCTCCTCCTCGGCGGCTTTACAGTGGCTTCCCCTGTGTCTCCTCCTCCTCGGCAGATTTACAGTGGCTTCCCCTGTGTCTCCTCCTCCTCTGCGGCTTCACAGTGGCTTCCCCTGTGTCTCCTCCTCCTCTGCGGCTTCACAGTGGCTTCTCCTGTGTCTCCTTCTACTCCTCGGCTTCACAGTGGCTTCCCCTGTGTCTCCTCCTCCTCTGCGGCTTCACAGTGGCTTCTCCTGTGTCTCCTCCTCCTCAGCGGCTTTACAGTGGCTTCCCCTGTGTCTCCTCCTCCTCTGCAGCTTTACAGTGGCTTCCCCTGTGTCTCCTAGTCCTCGGCGGCTTCACAGTGGCTTCTCCTGTGTCTCCTCCTCCTCGGCAGCTTCACAGTGGATTCCCCTGTGTCTCCTCCTCCTCGGCGGCTTCACAGTGGCTTCCCCTGTGTCTCCTCCTCATCGGTGACTTCACAGTAGCTTCCCCCTGTGTCTCCTCCTCCTCGGCGGCTTCCCCTGTGTCTCCTCCTCCTCTGTGGCTTCACAGTAGCTTCCCCCTGTGTCTCCTCCTCCTCGGCGGCTTCCCCTGTGTCTCCTCCTCCTCTGTGGTTTCACAGTGGCTTCCCCTGTGTCTCCTCCTCCTCGGCGGCTTCACAGTAGCTTCCCCCTGTGTCTCCTCCTCCTCGGCGGCTTCCCCTGTGTCTCCTCCTCATCTGTGGTTTCACAATGGCTTCCCCTGTGTCTCCTCCTCCTCTGTGGCTTCACAGTGACTTCCCCTGTGTCTCCTCCTCCTCGGCTGGTTTATTCTCGTGGCCGATACAGTTACTTCTTCTCTTGGACAATCTGGTCCTAAGACCTGCTTCCTGATTGGTCGGGAGGAGAATCAGGAAGGCAATGGCAAATAGACCAAAAGAAGTGACCAAGTGACTCACACCCCCCGATTAAATAAATGACACATCCCTCAATTTCTCGTAGTTTAGCAGTTTTAGCCAAAATATTCCTGAATGTATTAAAGTGAAGGTCCACTTTAACTTCACTTTCCCCTTCCCGTTAATTGGACATTGCGCAGAACCTTGGTATGAAATGTCATCTGATAAACACCAAACGCTTTTCTCATTATTCTAATGGTCGCGTCATAAAAAGAAGCCATGAGAGACAA
Organism: Rana temporaria; assembly: GCF_905171775.1. Taxonomy (NCBI): domain Eukaryota; kingdom Metazoa; phylum Chordata; class Amphibia; order Anura; family Ranidae; genus Rana; species Rana temporaria. Next base: position 2,124,727 of record NC_053495.1, on the reverse strand, counting down.
ATTGAAACAGATCCGCACCACGGATGAGGAGTCAGTTAGAGGCGGTTGGCAATCTGAGCTGCCATTTTATCCACGCCGCTGTAAAGTGCTCGATACATTACAATCACTTCCATTCATCCATTCAGCTGGCTTGTTAGGGCGCCGGCTGCGTTTCCCGCGATGGATGGATTATATCAATTGCCATAAGTGCGCAGTCCCCCGAGATCACATCCGATACCCTGTGAAATATCTCGCTAATAAAGTCTCCGGGATGATCCAGATTTTCCCAACGACAATCAATTCATCTCATCCGTCCGATACGGAGGGTCATTCATTTCTTTTCTCTTCTTGTGTCTGCCTATAGGAGAGCCGTATGGCTAATAACGCGAGAGACAACCAACCAGGCTGCCAATTTGTTGGTCTGATTCATGCCAATCTATTATCTGCCTGGTCTGTCAGATTCCCGCCGCTAGGAAACAGTGATTTATATATATTCATTTCTGTATACAATTTTATACATTATTTCTTATCGGAGACAACTTCCCTGGTGTTGGAGTGTTGTAGCCGGCCATGCCCTTAGATGGGCCCATTTTGGGCCAAGATCTCCGAACTGCCCTCTAGATCTCTACATTAAAGACCCCTTTCACACTGGGGTGGGGTTCAGGCGCTTTAGCGCTGTAAATATCCTCTGTTAAGCGCCTGCAGTAGTTTGTGTCTCTGCCCCTCCCACAATGGTGAGATTTCCCTGCAGTAGTTTGTGTCTCTGCCCCTCCCACAATGGAGAGATTTCCTGCAGTAGTTTGTGTCTCTGCCCCTCCCACAATGGGGAGATTTCCCTGCAGTTGTTTGTGTCTCTGCCCCTCCCACAATGGAGAGATTTCCTGCAGTAGTTTGTGTCTCTGCCCCTCCCACAATGGGGAGATTCCCTGCAGTATTTTGTGTCTCTGCCCCTCCCACAATGGGGAGATTCCCTGCAGTATTTTGTGTCTCTGCCCCTCCCACAATGGGGAGGTTTCCTCAGTAGTTTGTGTCTCTGCCCCTCCCACAATGAGGAGATTTCCTGCAGTAGTTTGTGCCGCTGCCCCTCCCACAATGAGGAGATTTCCTGCAGTAGTTTGTGTCTCTGCCCCTCCCACAATGGGGAGATTTCCTGCAGTAGTTTGTGTCTCTGCCCCTCCCACAATGGTGGGATTTCCTGCAGTAGTTTGTGTCTCTGCCCCTCCCACAATGGGGAGATCTCCTGCAGTAGTTTGTGTCTCTGCCCCTCCCACAATGGGGAGATCTCCTGCAGTAGTTTGTGTCTCTGCTCCTCCCACAATGGGGAGATTTCCTGCAGTAGTTTGTGTCTCTGCCCCTCCCACAATGGTGAGATTTCCTGCAGTAGTTTGTGTCTCTGCCCCTCCCACAATGGGGAGATTTCCTGCAGTAGTTTGTGTCTCTGCCCCTCCCACAATGGGGAGATTTCCCTGCAGTAGTTTGTGTCTCTGCCCCTCCCACAATGGGGAGATTTCCTGCAGTAGTTTGTGTCTCTGCCCCTCCCACAATGGTGAGATTTCCTGCAGTAGTTTGTGTCTCTGCCCCTCCCACAATTGGCAGATTTCCTGCAGTAGTTTGTGTCTCTGCCCCTCCCACAATGGGGAGGTTTCCTGCAGTAGTTTGTGTCTCTGCCCCTCCCACAATGGGGGGATTTCCTGCAGTAGTTTGTGTCTCTGCCCCTCCCACAATGGAGAGATTTCTCGCAGTAGTTTGTGTCTCTGCCCCTCCCACAATGGGGAGATTTCCTGCAGTAGTTTGTGTCTCTGCCCCTCCCACAATGGGGGGATTTCCTGCAGTAGTTTGTGTCTCTGCCCCTCCCACAATGGAGAGATTTCCCGCAGTAGTTTGTGTCTCTGCCCCTCCCACAATGGAGAGATTTCCTGCAGTAGTTTGTGTCTCTGCCCCACCCACAATGGTGAGATTTCCTGCAGTAGTTTGTGTCTCTGCCCCTCCCACAATGGGGAGGTTTCCTGCAGTAGTTTGTGTCTCTGCCCCTCCCACAATGAGGAGATTTCCTGCAGTAGTTTGTGTCTCTGCCCCTCCCACAATGGGGAGATTTCCTGCAGTAGTTTGTGTCTCTGCCCCACCCACAATGGTGAGATTTCCTGCAGTAGTTTGTGTCTCTGCCCCACCCACAATGGTGAGATTTCCTGCAGTAGTTTGTGTCTCTGCCCCTCCCACAATGGAGAGATTTCCTGCAGTAGTTTGTGTCTCTGCCCCTCCCACAATGGGGAGATTTCCTGCAGTAGTTTGTGTCTCTGCCCCTCCCACAATGGTGAGATTTCCTGCAGTAGTTTGTGTCTCTGCCCCTCCCACAATGGGGAGATTTCCTGCAGTAGTTTGTGTCTCTGCCCCTCCCACAATGGGGAGGTTTCCCTGCAGTAGTTTGTGTCTCTGCCCCTCCCACAATGGGGAGATTTCCTGCAGTAGTTTGTGTCTCTGCCCCTCCCACAATGGTGAGATTTCCCCCAGTAGTCTGTGTCTCTGCCCCTCTCACAATGGGGAGATTTCCTGCAGTAGTTTGTGTCTCTGCCCCTCCCACAATGGAGAGATTTCCCTGCAGTAGTTTGTGTCTCTGCCCCTCCCACAATGGGGAGATCTCCTGCAGTAGTTTGTGTCTCTGCCCCTCCCACAATGATGAGATTTCCTGCAGTAGTCTGTGTCTCTGCCCCTCTCACAATGGTGAGATCTCCTGCAGTAGTTTGTGTCTCTGCCCCTCCCACAATGGTGAGATCTCCTGCAGTAGTTTGTGTCTCTGCCCCTCCCACAATGGGGAGGTCTCCTGCAGTAGTTTGTGTCTCTGCCCCTCCCACAATGGAGAGATTTCCCTGCAGTAGTTTGTGTCTCTGCCCCTCCCACAATGGGGAGATTTCCTGCAGTAGTTTGTGTCTCTGCCCCTCCCACAATGGTGAGATTTCCTGCAGTAGTTTGTGTCTCTGCCCCTCCCACAATGATGAGATTTCCCTGCAGTAGTTTGTGTCTCTGCCCCTCCCACAATGGAGAGATTTCCCTGCAGTAGTTTGTGTCTCTGCCCCTCCCACAATGGGGAGATTTCCTGCAGTAGTTTGTGTCTCTGCCCCTCCCACAATGGGGAGATTTCCTGCAGTAGTTTGTGTCTCTGCTCCTCCCACAATGGGGAGATTTCCTGCAGTAGTTTGTGTCTCTGCCCCTCCCACAATGGGGAGGTTTCCTGCAGTAGTTTGTGTCTCTGCCCCGCCCACAATGGTGAGATTTCCTGCAGTAGTTTGTGTCTCTGCCCCTCCCACAATGGGGAGATTTCCCTGCAGTAGTTTGTGTCTCTGCCCCTCCCACAATGGGGAGATTTCCCCCAGTAGTTTGTGTCTCTGCCCCTCCCACAATGGGGAGGTTTCCGCAGTAGTTTGTGTCTCTGCCCCTCCCACAATGGGGAGGTTTCCTGCAGTAGTTTGTGTCTCTGCCCCTCCCACAATGGGGAGGTTTCCTGCAGTAGTTTGTGTCTCTGCCCCTCCCACAATGGGGGGATTTCCTGCAGTAGTTTGTGTCTCTGCCCCTCCCACAATGGAGAGATTTCCCGCAGTAGTTTGTGTCTCTGCCCCTCCCACAATGGAGAGATTTCCTGCAGTAGTTTGTGTCTCTGCCCCACCCACAATGGTGAGATTTCCTGCAGTAGTTTGTGTCTCTGCCCCACCCACAATGGTGAGATTTCCTGCAGTAGTTTGTGTCTCTGCCCCTCCCACAATGGAGAGATTTCCTGCAGTAGTTTGTGTCTCTGCCCCTCCCACAATGGGGAGATTTCCTGCAGTAGTTTGTGTCTCTGCCCCTCCCACAATGGTGAGATTTCCTGCAGTAGTTTGTGTCTCTGCCCCTCCCACAATGGTGAGATTTCCCCCAGTAGTCTGTGTCTCTGCCCCTCTCACAATGGTGAGATCTCCTGCAGTAGTTTGTGTCTCTGCCCCTCCCACAATGGTGAGATCTCCTGCAGTAGTTTGTGTCTCTGCCCCTCCCACAATGGGGAGGTCTCCTGCAGTAGTTTGTGTCTCTGCCCCTCCCACAATGGAGAGATTTCCCTGCAGTAGTTTGTGTCTCTGCCCCTCCCACAATGGGGAGATTTCCTGCAGTAGTTTGTGTCTCTGCCCCTCCCACAATGGTGAGATTTCCTGCAGTAGTTTGTGTCTCTGCCCCTCCCACAATGATGAGATTTCCCTGCAGTAGTTTGTGTCTCTGCCCCTCCCACAATGGAGAGATTTCCCTGCAGTAGTTTGTGTCTCTGCCCCTCCCACAATGGGGAGATTTCCTGCAGTAGTTTGTGTCTCTGCCCCTCCCACAATGGGGAGATTTCCTGCAGTAGTTTGTGTCTCTGCTCCTCCCACAATGGGGAGATTTCCTGCAGTAGTTTGTGTCTCTGCCCCTCCCACAATGGGGAGGTTTCCTGCAGTAGTTTGTGTCTCTGCCCCGCCCACAATGGTGAGATTTCCTGCAGTAGTTTGTGTCTCTGCCCCTCCCACAATGGGGAGATTTCCCCCAGTAGTTTGTGTCTCTGCCCCTCCCACAATGGGGAGATTTCCTGCAGTAGTTTGTGTCTCTGCCCCTCCCACAATGGGGAGATTTCCTGCAGTAGTTTGTGTCTCTGCTCCTCCCACAATGGTGAGATTTCCTGCAGTAGTTTGTGTCTCTGCTCCTCCCACAATGGTGAGATTTCCTGCAGTAGTTTGTGTCTCTGCCCCTCCCACAATGGTGAGATTTCCTGCAGTAGTTTGTGTCTCTGCCCCTCCCACAATGGTGAGATTTCATGCAGTAGTTTGTGTCTCTGCTCCTCCCACAATGGGGGGATTTCCTGCAGTAGTTTGTGTCTCTGCCCCTCCCACAATGGTGAGATTTCCCTGCAGTAGTTTGTGTCTCTGCCCCGCCCACAATGGTGAGATTTCCTGCAGTAGTTTGTGTCTCTGCCCCTCCCACAATGGTGAGATTTCCCCGCAGTAGTTTGTGTCTCTGCCCCTCCCACAATGGTGAGATTTCCTGCAGTAGTTTGTGTCTCTGCCCCTCCCACAATGGTGAGATTTCCTGCAGTAGTTTGTGTCTCTGCCCCTCCCACAATGGGGAGATTTCCCCCAGTAGTTTGTGTCTCTGCCCCTCCCACAATGGGGAGATTTCCCCCAGTAGTTTGTGTCTCTGCCCCTCCCACAATGGGGAGATTTCCTGCAGTAGTTTGTGTCTCTGCCCCTCCCACAATGAGGAGATTTCCTGCAGTAGTTTGTGTCTCTGCCCCTCCCACAATGGTGAGATTTCCTGCAGTAGTTTGTGTCTCTGCCCCTCCCACAATGGTGAGATTTCCTGCAGTAGTTTGTGTCTCTGCCCCGCCCACAATGGGGAGATTTTCTGCAGTAGTTTGTGTCTCTGCCCCTCCCACAATGGGGAGATTTCCTGCAGTAGTTTGTGTCTCTGCCCCTCCCACAATGGGGAGATTTCCTGCAGTAGTTTGTGTCTCTGCCCCTCCCACAATGGGGAGATTCCCTGCAGTAGTTTGTGTCTCTGCCCCTCCCACAATGGGGAGATTTCCCCCAGTAGTTTGTGTCTCTGCCCCTCCCACAATGGTGAGATTTCCTGCAGTAGTTTGTGTCTCTGCCCCTCCCACAATGGTGAGATTTCCTGCAGTAGTTTGTGTCTCTGCCCCGCCCACAATGGGGAGATTTTCTGCAGTAGTTTGTGTCTCTGCCCCTCCCACAATGATGAGATTTCCCTGCAGTAGTTTGTGTCTCTGCCCCTCCCACAATGGAGAGATTTCCTGCAGTAGTTTGTGTCTCTGCCCCTCCCACAATGGTGAGATTTCCTGCAGTAGTTTGTGTCTCTGCCCCTCCCACAATGGTGAGATTTTCTGCAGTAGTTTGTGTCTCTGCCCCTCCCACAATGGTGAGATTTCCTGCAGTAGTTTGTGTCTCTGCCCCTCCCACAATGGTGAGATTTCCTGCAGTAGTTTGTGTCTCTGCCCCTCCCACAATGGGGAGATTCCCTGCAGTAGTTTGTGTCTCTGCCCCTCCCACAATGGGGAGATTTCCCCCAGTAGTTTGTGTCTCTGCCCCTCCCACAATGGTGAGATTTCCTGCAGTAGTTTGTGTCTCTGCCCCTCCCACAATGGTGAGATTTCCTGCAGTAGTTTGTGTCTCTGCCCCGCCCACAATGGGGAGATTTTCTGCAGTAGTTTGTGTCTCTGCCCCTCCCACAATGGTGAGATTTCCTGCAGTAGTTTGTGTCTCTGCCCCTCCCACAATGGTGAGATTTCCTGCAGTAGTTTGTGTCTCTGCCCCTCCCACAATGGGGAGATTTCCTGCAGTAGTTTGTGTCTCTGCCCCTCCCACAATGGTGACTTTCTTTGTCCAATCGGAGATGATCGCTTTCATGATTCACATGTTTATTCTGGAAACACAACTATTCCCTATTATAATGAATGAAGTCTGTGATTATATAAATACAATCCAATTAGAAAGGAATCTAATTGGAGGAGAAGGAGGAGGAGGAGGAGGAGGAGGAGGAGGAGGAGGAGGAGGAGGAAGGTACGCGCCGCCCCCGCGAATAACAAAGACAAACAATGCAGCAGATGTCGCTTACGTCGGCCGGATCGCCGCGGCGTTTGGAATTTGGTGATAATTGGACTTGTGTAGAATCTGGAAGTGCAGCTCCGCCGGAGTCAGGCGATCCGCGCCGTTTCCAGGCAACCCGACGCAGCGAGTCAGGAGGCCGCAATGGAGGGACTTAATAAACGCTAAAATTAAAATTCTATAAATTAAACATAAATACGAATTATCGCTCGCAAGACGCACCCCGCCAAGAGTGAGAAACAACAACAGGAAGCGCGATGATCGGAACGTGACTTCCCAACCCAAACGCGGCTTTGTTTTATTACTTGCAATTTGTAACAGTTTTTATTACAATATTATTACATATTTATATCTATCTATCTATATAAAAGTAAGTACACCCCTCAGTCACATTTGTGTAAATCTTTTCATGTGACAACACTGAAGAAATGACACTTTGCTACAATGTAAAGTAGTGAGTGTTCAGCTTGTATAACTCCACGCCCCCACACAGTTAGAATCACTCCCTAGGACACATTCAACCCTTTCAGTGGTTAACCCCTTCCCTGACAGTCACATTTACACAGCAATCAGTGCATTTTTATAGCTCTGATCGCTGTATAAATGACAATGGTCCCAAAAATGTGTCAAAAGTGTCCGATGTGACCGCCGTAATGACGCCATAATGTCGCAGTCACGATAAAATTCGCTGATCCCCGCTATTACTAGTAAAAAAATAAAATGCTATAAAACTATCCACGATTTTGTAGGCGCTATAACTTTTGCGCAAACCGATCAATAAACGCTTATTGCGTTTTTTTACCAAAAATCTGTAGAAGAATACGTATCGGCCTAAACTGAGGACATTTTTTTTTATATACAGTATTTATCGGCGTTTCCTGCGCACTATTTTGCCCTGAAAATCAGGGCAAAATCGTGGGTGCGCGATATACGCCGATACCCGCTTTCCCGCCACGAGTTTGAATACTGCGCCGGCATATACCGAGCGCAGTACACTCGTGAATCTTCGGGCAGTCTCGGCGCCTCTCGCACTGACGTCCTGTACGTACAGGACGTCAGCGCGACAGTTGCCGAGCCTGCCCGAAGATTCACGAGTGTACTGCGCTCGGTATATGCCGGCGCAGTATTCAAACTCATGGCGGGAAGGACGCGAGGACGCCGCAGAAGGACGCCGGACCCGCCGAAGAGGACACCGGACCCGCCGAAGAGGACACCGGACCCGCCGAAGAGGACACCGGACCCGCCGCAGAAGGACGCCGGACCCGCCGAAGAGGACACCCGAAGCCGCAGAAGGACGCCGGACCCGACGAGGCCGCTGATGGACGCCGCGCAAGAAACCAAAATCGTAAGTACAAAAAAACAAAAAAACTTTTTTTCCACAGGATTGGGGGCCACTTTAGGGGTGCGCGGTATACGCGGGAGCGCGTTATACCGCGATAAATACGGTATATTTTTTGGGGGATATTTATTATAGCAAAAAGTAAGAAATATTGGCCCAGATTCACAGAAAAAGTACGCCGGATTATCTGCTGATACTCCGGCGTACTTTCAAATTTGCCGCGTCGTATCTTTATTTGTCATTCACAAACAAAGATACGACGGCTTTTGGCTAAGATCCGACAGGCGTACGCCTTCGGATCTTAGGTGTAATTTTACGGCGGCCGCTGGGTGGAGTTTGCGTCGTTTTCCAGCGTCGGGTATGCAAATTAGCTGATTACGGCGATCCACGAAGATACGCGCGTTCGTCGCATTCTCTTACGTCGTCGCTAGTCGGTTTTTCCCGTCGTAAAGTTAAGAGTGCTATTTAGATGGTGTAAAATGACACCATCCATGTTAAAGTATGGCTGTCGTTCCCGCGTCGAATTTAAAAAAAAAAATTTTGGCGTAAGACGTCCGGGAATACGAAAGTATGTTACGCACGTCGCCGTTCAAAAAACACGTCGGGCGCTGTAATTTCGCGCAAAGCACGGCGGGAAATTTACTAACGGAGCATGCGCAGAACGTTCAGCGCGGGAACGCGCCTAATTTAAATGGTACACGCCCCATTTGAATTAGGCAGGCTTGCGCCGGACGGCTTTACCCTACGCCGCCGCAAGTTTACAGGTAAGTGCTTTGTGAAAACTTGCGGCGGCGTAGCGTAAAGGGGATACGTTACGCGGCCGTAGATATTCGTGAATCTGGCCCATTGTTTTTTCCGGTTTTTCCCTCTAAGTAAAGTATTGATTGTTTTCCCACCCACCCATTTGTTTTTTGTTTTATATTTTGCTTTATTTTTTTGTATTTTAGGCATTTATAGAAACCGCTTCACCGTTTTTCTGCTTGGCTGGTCTATAGATCGCCGCTTTCCAAATACCGGGCTAAATGACCGGCGGCGTTCCTCAGAAAACTCACAATCGGCGCACGCCGGGAGGAAGATTTATTAACCTCTGGAAACGTCTTTTCTATTTTCCTTTCGTGGAGCAGATTTTATTTTGTAAAAATGTTTGTATTTTTTTTGCCGTTAAAAGTCACCAATTTAAAGATTGACTTTTCTGCGGCAGGATTTACCCATCCCCCAAAATTCAGATTTTTTTTTTCCAGCAATGTGTATACATTTTTTTTATATGATTTAAAATTTTACAACCGCTTCAGCCCCCCGGAGGATTTGACTGCCCAAAGACCAGAGCACTTTTTGCGATTCGGCACTGCGTCGCTTTAACTGACAATTGCGCGGTCGTGCGACGTGGCTCCCAAACAAAATTGGCGTCCTTTTTTCCCCACAAATAGAGCTTTCTTTTGGTGGTATTTGATCACCTCTGCGTTTTTTTTTTTTGCGCTATAAACAAAAATAGAGCGAAAATTTTGAAAAAATAAATAATATTTTTACTTTTTGCTATAATAAATATCCCCAAAAATATATAAAAAAATATTTCTTTCCTTAGTTTAGGCCGATACGTATTCTTCTACACATTTTTGTTAAAAAAATCGCAATAAGCGTTTATTGATTGGTTTGCGCAAAATTTATAGCGTCTACAAAATAGGGGTTTGTTTTATGGCATTTTTATTAATATTTTTTTTTTTTACTACTGATGGCGGCGATCAGCGATTTTTTTCATGACTGCGACATTATGGCGGACACATCGGACAATTTTGACACATTTTTAGGACCATTGTCATTTTCACAGCGGAAAGTGCTATAAAAATGCACTGATTACTGTGAAAATGACACTAGCAGTGAAGGGGTTAACCACTAGGTGGCGCTAAGGGGTTAAGTGTGTCCTAGCGAGTGATTCTAATGGTGTTGGGGCGTGGCTACGAGTGACACATCACTGATCGCTGCTCCCGATGAGAGGGAGCAGAGATCAGTGTCCTGTCACTAGGCAGAACAGGGAAATGCTTTGTTGTGAGTGATTCTTACTGTAGGGGGCGGGGCTGGGCGTGTGACGTCACTGATCGTCTTTCCCTATGACAGGGAACAGACGATCAGTGTCACTGCCACAGAGAAGAACGGGGAAGGTGTGTTTACACTCACCTCTCCCCGTTCTTCAGCTCCTGTGACCGATCGTGGGACACTGGCGGCGATCGTGTCCATGGGTCCCGCGGGCGCGGTCACGGAGCTTCGGACCGGGTCACGAGTGCGCCTATGGCACGCTCGCGACCCACGGCTGGGTTCTTAAAGGGGACGTACCTGTACGCCCTTGTGCCCAGCCATGCCATTTTGACGACGTATATCGGCGTGCGGCGGTCCTTAAGCGGTTAATCAAAATGCCATAAAACGATCCCCTATTTAGTAGTCGCTATGGGCCAGATTCACATAGAATTACGCCGGCGTATCAGCAGATATTTCGACGTAAGTCCGAATCTAAGCCCGTCGTATGTTTAAGTGTATTCTCAAACTGAGATACACTTAAACATGCCTAAGATACGACGGCCAGCGCCATTGCATCTTAGGGTGCAATATCTACCCTGACCGCTAGGTGGCGCTTCCATTGCGGTCGGCGTAGAATATGCAAATGACTAGTTACGCCGATTCACGAACGTACGATTGCCCGTCGCAGTGATTTTACGTTGTTTCCGTAAGAGTTACGCGGCGTAAAGATAAACATGCCCCCTAGGTGGCGTACTCAATGTTAAGTATGGCCATCATTCCCGCGTCGCAATTTGAAAATTTTACGTTGTTTGCGTAAGTCGTCCGTGAATGGCGCTGGACGGCATTTACGTTAACGTCGAAACCAATGACGTACTTGCGACGTAATTTCGCGCAATGCACGGCGGGAAAATTCGAGACGGAGCATGCGCAGTACGATCGGCGCGGGAACCCGCCTAATTTAAATGATCCACGCCCCCTACATGGATCATTTGAATTAGGCGGGCTTGCGCCGGTGGACTTTACGCTACGCCGCCGCAGGTTTACAGGCAAGTGCTTTGTGAATAAAGCACTTGCCCGTAAAACTTGCGGCGGCGTAACGTAAAGGAGATACGTTACGCCGCCGCAGTTCTACGGGAATCAATAAACGCTTACACTATCTTACTTTTGGTAACACGGTGTATGTGTGAGATCGGGACTTTACATTGAAGGCTCCTTGAGGGACTGATGTGAATTTACGGAATGTAAAGCGCTGCATAAATTGTCGGCGCTGCTGAAATACCTGGAATAAATAAGTTGCACGCTCAGTCTCACCCTGTGCAGAGATTTCCTGCTCTGGGACAACATTCTAGACACCGGCAGACTGAGAACGATCGGATCGGGGAGCGGCAGACTAAGCAGTTAACCCTTTGCCTGCACACAGTAGCCGTCACTTTGTGTTTTATTGGAAAATTACAATTTGGTAATTAGAAACAATTGAGTACTTAATAATCGAAAGGAATTCCAACTCTCACCTTCCCTTACCTCCCTGGACCTCTTCATCCCTCATACCCAGGGCTGTCTTAATGAGTGGGCACACCTGGGTACTGCACAGGGGCCCCAGCTTCATGGGGGGGCCTGTACTTTCCCCAAAGTAGCTGGGTCTTGAGCCCACGCTGCCCAGAAATTGGGGGCCCAATGGTGCTGGGAGGATATCTGGGGTGTAGAGGGGTCAGAGTGCTGGGGGGATATCTGGGGTGTAGAGGGGTCAGAGTGCTGGGGGGATATCTGGGGTGTAGAGGGATCAGAGTGCTGGGGGGATATCTGGGGTGTAGAGGGGTCAGAGTGCTGGGGAGATATCTGGGGTGTAGAGGGGTCAGAGTGCTGGGGGGATATCTGGGGTGTAGAGGGGTCAGAGTGCTGAGGGGATATCTGGGATGTAGAGGGGTCAGAGTGCTGGGGGGATATCTGGGGTGTAGAGGGATCAGAGTGCTGGGGGGATATCTGGGGTGTAGAGGGGTCAGAGTGCTGGGGGGATATCTGGGGTGTAGAGGGGTCAGAGTGCTGGGGGGATATCTGGGGTGTAGAGGGGTCAGAGTGCTGGGGGGATATCTGGGGTGTAGAGGGGTCAGAGTGCTGGGGGGATATCTGGGGTGTAGAGGGGTCAGAGTGCTGGGGGGATATCTGGGGTGTAGAGGGGTCAGAGTGCTGGGGGGATATCTGGGGTGTAGAGGGATCAGAGTGCTGGGGGGATATCTGGGGTGTAGAGGGATCAGAGTGCTGGGGGGATATCTGGGGTGTAGAGGGATCAGAGTGCTGGGGGGATATCTGGGGTGTAGAGGGGTCAGAGTGCTGGGGGGATATCTGGGGTGTAGAGGGATCAGAGTGCTGGGGGGATATCTGGGGTGTAGAGGGGTCAGAGTGCTGGGGGGATATCTGGGGTGTAGAGGGGTCAGAGTGCTGGGGGGATATCTGGGGTGTAGAGGGGTCAGAGTGCTGGGGGGATATCTGGGGTGTAGAGGGGTCTGAGTGCTGGGGGGAAATCTGGGGTTTAGAGGGGTCAGCGTGCTGGGGGGGATATCTGGGGTGTAGAGGGGTCAGAGTGCTGGGGGGATATCTGGGGTGTAGAGGGATCAGAGTGCTGGGGGTATATCTGGGGTGTAGAGGGGTCAGAGTGCTGGGGGGATATCTGGGGTGTAGAGGGGTCAGAGTGCTGGGGGTATATCTGGGGTGTAGAGGGGTCAAAATGCAGGGGGGATATCTGGGGTGTAGAGGGGTCAGAGTGCTGGGGGGATATCTGGGGTGTAGAGGGGTCAGAGTGCTGGGGGGAAATCTGGGGTTTAGAGGGGTCAGCGTGCTGGGGGGGATATCTGGGGTGTAGAGGGGTCAGAGTGCTGGGGGTATATCTGGGGTGTAGAGGGGTCAGAGTGCTGGGGGGAAATCTGGGGTGTAGAGGGGTCAGAGTGCTGGGGGGGATATCTGGGGTGTAGAGGGGTCAGAGTGCGGGGGGGATATCTGGGGTGTAGAGGGGTCAGAGTGATGGGGGGATATCTGGGGTGTAGAGGGGTCAGAGTGCTGGGGGGGATATCTGGGGTGTAGAGGGGTCAGAGTGCTGGGGGGGATATCTGGGATGTAGAGGGGTCAGAGTGCTGGGGGGGATATCTGGTGTGTAGAGGGGTCAGAGTGCTGGGGGGATATCTGGGGTGTAGAGGGGTCAGAGTGCTGGGGGGATATGTAGGGTGTAGAGGGGTCAGAGTGCTGGGGGGGTATCTGGGGTGTAGAGGGGTCAGAGTGCTGGGGGGATATGTGGGGTGTAGAGGGGTCAGAGTGCTGGGGGGGATATCTGGGGTGTAGAGGGGTCAGAGTGTTGGGGGGATATGTAGGGTGTAGAGGGGTCAGAGTGCTGGGGGGGTATCTGGGGTGTAGAGGGGTCAGAGTGCTGGGGGGATATGTGGGGTGTAGAGGGGTCAGAGTGTTGGGGGGATATCTGGGGTGTAGAGGGGTCAGAGTGCTGGGGGGGATATCTGGGGTGTAGAGGGGTCAGAGTGCTGGGGGGATATCTGGGGTGTAGAGGGGTCAGAGTGTTGGGGGGATATGTAGGGTGTAGAGGGGTCAGAGTGCTGGGGGGGTATCTGGGGTGTAGAGGGGTCAGAGTGCTGGGGGGATATCTGGGGTGTAGAGGGGTCAGAGTGTTGGGGGGATATGTAGGGTGTAGAGGGGTCAGAGTGCTGGGGGGGTATCTGGGGTGTAGAGGGGTCAGAGTGCTGGGGGGATATCTGGGGTGTAGAGGGGTCAGAGTGCTGGGGGGATATCTGGGGTGTAGAGGGATCAGAGTGCTGGGGGGATATCTGGGGTGTAGAGGGGTCAGAGTGTTGGGGGGATATGTAGGGTGTAGAGGGGTCAGAGTGCTGGGGGGGTATCTGGGGTGTAGAGGGGTCAGAGTGCTGGGGGGATATCTGGGGTGTAGAGGGGTCAGAGTGTTGGGGGGATATCTGGGGTGTAGAGGGGTCAGAGTGTTGGGGGGGATATCTGGAGTGTAGAGGGGTCAGAGTGCTGGGGGATATCTGGGGTGTATAGGGGTCAGAGTGCTGGGGGGGATATCTGGGGTGTAGAGGGGTCAGAGTGCTGGGGGGGATATCTGGGGTGTAGAGGGGTCAGAGTGCTGGGGGGATATCTGGGGTGTAGAGGGGTCAGAGTGCTGGGGGGATATCTGGGATGTAGAGGGGTCAGAGTGCTGGGGGGATATCTGGGGTGTAGAGGGGTCAGAGTGCTGGGGGGATGTGACGGTATCGGTATGATATCCCCGTCAACGTTCCCTTCTTCCCATAACGAAAATCACCCCAATATTCCACGAGGAGGGATATCCCTGGAATCGCCCATAAAGCCACACATGAGACCAGCTTACTGCTTGAACAACACAGAGTTTTAATCGTAAGAAACCAGAGTTTATATGTGGTTACAACTGTTACGATGACAAATCTCCGCCCCCCTTCACACAGTGGGGGGTCTTCAATACAGCTCCTTTGAAATAAAGATATTTCTTTGAACCACTCAGTATCTAGCCGGTTCGGTACCGCATATAGAGAGATAATTATCACAAGGAAGCAATCAGCATAATTAACATGAGCCACTTATCTAATCACAGTAACCAGTAAACACAGGGCTAGAACAATTAACATTTGAAACAGGGCTAGCTGCAGAAGAGTAACTACAATTAACAGCCTTAAACAAGCAGGGAGGATTAACCTGAAGCATATAGGTAAAAAGTCCATCACAGGGGATATCTGGGGTGTAGAGGGATCAGAGTGCTGGGGGGATATCTGGGGTGTAGAGGGGTCAGAGTGCTGGGGGGATATCTGGGGTGTAGAGGGATCAGAGTGCTGGGGGGATATCTGGGGTGTAGAGGGGTCAGAGTGCTGGGGGGATATCTGGGGTGTAGAGGGGTCAGAGTGCTGGGGGGATATCTGGGATGTAGAGGGGTCAGAGTGTTGGGGGGGATATCTGGGGTGTAGAGGGGTCAGAGTGCTGGGGGGATATCTGGGGTGTAGAGGGGTCAGAGTGCTGGGGGGATATCTGGGGTGTAGAGGGGTCAGAGTGCTGGGGGGATATCTGGGGTGTAGAGGGGTCAGAGTGCTGGGGGGGATATCTGGGATGTAGAGGGGTCAGAGTGTTGGGGGGGATATCTGGGGTGTAGAGGGGTCAGAGTGCTGGGGGGATATCTGGGGTGTAGAGGGGTCAGAGTGCTGGGGGGATATCTGGGGTGTAGAGGGGTCTGAGTGCTGGGGGGAAATCTGGGGTTTAGAGGGGTCAGCATGCTGGGGGGGATATCTGGGGTGTATAGGGGTCAGAGTGCTGGGGGGGATATCTGGGGTGTAGAGGGGTCAGAGTGCTGGGGGGGATATCTGGGGTGTAGAGGGGTCAGAGTGCTGGGGGGATATCTGGGGTGTAGAGGGGTCAGAGTGCTGGGGGGAAATCTGGGGTGTAGAGGGGTCAGAGTGCTGGGGGGATATCTGGGGTGTAGAGGGGTCAGAGTGCTGGGGGGATATCTGGGGTGTAGAGGGGTCAGAGTGCTGGGGGGATATCTGGGGTGTAGAGGGGTCAGAGTGCTGGGGGGATATCTGGGGTGTAGAGGGGTCAGAGTGCTGGGGGGATATCTGGGGTGTAGAGGGATCAGAGTGCTGGGGGGATATCTGGGGTGTAGAGGGGTCAGAGTGCTGGGGGGTTATCTGGGGTGTAGAGGGGTCAGAGTGCTGGGGGGATATCTGGGGTGTAGAGGGGTCAGAGTGCTGGGGGGATATCTGGGGTGTGGAGGGGTCAGAGTGCTGGGGGGGATATCTGGGGTGTAGAGGGGTCAGAGTGCTGGGGGGATATCTGGGGTGTGGAGGGGTCAGAGTGCTGGGGGGGATATCTGGGGTGTAGAGGGGTCAGAGTGCTGGGGGGATATCTGGGGTGTGGAGGGGTCAGAGTGCTGGGGGGGATATCTGGGGTGTAGAGGGGTCAGAGTGCTGGGGGGATATCTGGGGTGTAGAGGGGTCAGAGTGCTGGGGGGATATCTGGGGTGTAGAGGGGTCAGAGTGCTGGGGGGATATCTGGGGTGTAGAGGGGTCAGAGTGCTGGGGGGATATCTGGGGTGTAGAGGGGTCAGAGTGCTGGGGGATATCTGGGGTGTAGAGGAGTCAGAGTGCTGGGGGGGATATCTGGGATGTAGAGGGGTCAGAGTGCTGGGGGGATATCTGGGATGTAGAGGGGTCAGAGTGCTGGGGGGATATCTGGGGTGTAGAGGGGTCAGAGTGCTGGGGGGATATCTGGGGTGTAGAGGGGTCAGAGTGCTGGAGGATATCTGGGGTGTAGAGGGATCAGAGTGCTGGGGGATATCTGGGGTGTAGAGGGGTCAGAGTTCAGGGGGGTATCTGGGGTGTAGAGGGGTCAGAGTGCTGGGGGGATATGTGGGGTGTAGAGGGGTCAGAGTGCTGGGGGGATATCTGGGGTGTAGAGGGGTCAGAGTGCTGGGGGGATATCTGGGGTGTAGATGGGTCAGAGTGCTAGGGGGATATCTGGGGTGTAGAGGGGTCAGAGTGCTGGGGGGATATCTGGGGTGTAGAGGGGTCAGAGTGCTGGGGGGATATGTGGGGTGTAGAGGGGTCAGAGTGTTGGGGGGATATCTGGGGTGTAGAGGGGTCAGAGTGTTGGGGGGATATCTACAGGGCAGAAGCAGGCGAGGAATTGAATGCAGTTCACGGAGATCCTTATAATACAGATCGGTGATCTACAGACATGAAAATCATTTTGTTTTCAATATTGAGGATTGGCTGTCAGAGAAACTCCAGCCAGGATAAATGTCCCCGGCAGACTTGCGGAATTTTTTCAATAAAGAATGCGAAGACAAAGGAGCAAAGTTCAGTCTCGGCAAACACCGGCCGCCAATCGTCCCCGCCCCCCCCCCCCCCCGCTCTCCCGAGGAGAGAGAACATAATAAAAATACGAGCAATTTTCTGGAGATCCACTTTTCTCTACATAGCGGCTTCTTAGAGTGAAAGTCGCAGGCGCGGCGGGCACGTCTGGGTGACAGAGTTTGATGCGTTGGAAATCTGAGAAGAAACAACGAGAACCAGAGAAGGAAAAGAAGACACTTCACCACAATTGTATCTCTTGGATCTCCCTCCAGTTTCTGTTCTGCGGCTCCTCCTCCTTCTCTCTTCCCATCGAATTCTCAGAACAATCGCAACAGCCAATCCCCTTCCCACCAGCCATAGAAATATAGGTACCCCCAGCTTTGCTGATCCCTCCCTCAGTAGGAACCCCAGCTTTGTTGATCCCCTACTCTGTAGTAACCCCCACAGGACTGTCCTTAATGCAGGGCAAAAGGGGAAGCTGCTCTGGGCCCAGTCATTGTTGTGGGGCCCAAGGCAATTTCACCTCGAGCAAAAACTGCCTGCAAATTAATGATAAGTGGATTCGGGAGGGCCCAAGAAAATGTTTGCCCCGGGTCCAATCATAATTAAAGAGGGCCTTGAACCCCCAGCTCTGCTGATTCCCCACTGAGAGAGAGGAAGAGGGGAGGAAAGGCAGAGAGAGGAAAAAGAAGAGGGGAGAGGAAGAGGGGAGGAAAAGAGGAGTGGAGAGGAAGAGGGGAGGAAAGGCAGAGAGAGGAAAAAGAAGAGGGGGAGAGGAAGAGGGGAGGAAAGGAGGGGAGAAGAAGGGGGGGAAGGAGGGGAAAGGAAGAGGAGGGGAGAGAAGAGGAAGATGGGAGAGGAAAAAAGGGGAGAGGAAGAGGGGAGGAAAGGGGGAGAGAAGAATAGGAAGATGGGAAGAAATGAGGGGAGAGGAAGAAGGGGGGAAGGGGAGGAGAGGAAATGAAAAGAGGGGAGAGGAAAGGGAACAGAGGAGGAAAGGAGGAGAGTGGAGATAGAGGAAAAGAGGGGGAAAGGCAGAGAGAGGAAAAAGAAGAGGGGAGAGGAAGAGGAGAGTAAAAAAGGGGAGAGTAAGAGGGGAGGAAAGGAGGGGAGAGAAAGAGGGGAGGAAAAGAGGAGGGGAGAGAAAGAGGGGAGGAAAGGAGAGGAGAGGAAGTGGGGAGGAAAAGAGGAGAGAAGAGGAAGAGGGGAGGGGATGAGGAGAGGATAAAAGGGGAGAGGTAGAGGGGAGGAAAAGAGGAGGGGAGAGAAGAGGAAGAGGGGAGGGGATGAGGAGAGGATAAAAGGGGAGAGGTAGAGGGGAGGAAAAGAGGAGGGGAGAGAAGAGGAAGAGGGGAGGGGATGAGGAGAGGATAAAAGGGGAGAGGTAGAGGGGAGGAAAAGAGGAGGGGAGAGAATAGGAAGAGGGGAGGGGATGAGGAGAGGATAAAAGGGGAGAGGTAGAGGGGAGGAAAAGAGGAGGGGAGAGAAGAGGAAGAGGGTAAAAAGAAAAATGACAACAAATGGAAGAAAAGGGAAAGAAGGAAGGTCCAATGTTATGCTTTATGTGGCAATGATGGATGCAGAATAACTCTCTTTTCTCCGGTGTCCCGGGGAGGATTATTCGAGGTGTACTGTATATTGTATTTAAAGGCGCCATCCTTCATTTTGTATCTATAGGCCCGGATTCACAGACATCGGCGCATATTTATGCCGCCGTAGCGTATCTTTTGTACGCTACGCCGACGCAGCACAGAGAGGAAAGCACCGAATTCACAAAGCACTTGCTCCCAAATCTGCGCTGGGTTTCTAAGGCGTAAGTCAGCGTAGGTGGAAGTGGGCGTGAGCCATGCAAATGATGGGCCGAGTGCCAGACAGATACATATAACAAACGGCGCATGCGCCGTCCCGTGGCCGCATCCCAGTGCGCATGCTCAGAATCAAGTAGAAACAACTGCCTAAGATACGTTGAATCGCTGCCTACGGCATGAACGTAACCTACGCCCAGCCCTATTCACGTCCAACGTAAACTACGTAAAATACGACGGCTTGAGTTCCCTAGTCCATACCTTTGCATGAGTTGCGCCTCATATATGGGGAATAACTTTACGCCGGACGTACGACTTATGCAAACCGCGTATATTATGCGCCGGGCGCAAGTACGTTCGTGAATCGGCGTATCTCCCTCATTTGCATATGTGAATAGAAAATCAATGGGAGCGCCAAATACGTCCAGCGTTAATATGCGCCCACTCTACGCCGGCGTAGGAAAGTTACGTCGGTTGGATGAAGCCTATTTTCAGGCGTATCTAGTTCTGTGGGAACGGCGAAGAGATACGACGGCGCATATTTGCACTTACGCGGCGTATCTCGAGATACGTCGGCGCAAGTGCTTTGTGAATCCGGGCCAAAGAGTTTTGAAGCACAAGTTGTGCAATTTTGTGGCAATTTTGATTTGTGAATTTTTTTGTTCTTCTCTAAAGAGAAAAATAGAATGAAGCCCCTAGTGTGCGGCGCCCCTGAAGTGTACCTATCGCCCCCCATCCCCCACCTCATCCTATATGTGCGGCGCCCCTGAAGTGTACCTATCGCCCCCCATCCCCCACCTCATCCTATATGTGCGGCGCCCCTGAAGTGTACCTATCGTCCCCCATCCCCCACCTCATCCTATATGTGCGGCGCCCCTGAAGTGTACCTATCGCCCCCCATCCCCCACCTCATCCTATATGTGCGGCGCCCCTGAAGTGTACCTATCGCCCCCCATCCCCCACCTCATCCTATATGTGCGGCGCCCCTGAAGTGTACCTATCGCCCCCATCGCCCACCTCATCCTATATGTGCGGCGCCCCTGAAGTGTACCTATCGCCCCCCATCCCCCACCTCATCCTATATGTGCGGCGCCCCTGAAGTGTACCTATCGCCCCCCATCCCCCACCTCATCCTATATGTGCGCCACAAATGATCACAGTGAATTTCTGAACATGTTTATGAAAAGCCTTTCTGCATGGAGGAGCTTCTCTCCCGGAATATTTACATATATTAGCATGAGTGGGCGATGGCACCGTCCTCTGCCAAACAAAATGGAAATACCATCCAGCTTGGGACGGTCGCCTGCCATCGCCGCCGTCAAATCTGACTGAAGTGTTATTCAGACATCAAGCGTGTTTATTCCGAGAGAAGAATCCGGGAAAACATATTGTAATCATTAGTGTGCCGATTATGTCCCTCCAGGACAGCTTGTGTCAGGAAGTGCCAGATCGTTCACATCCACGCCAGGGTCACGTTCCGATCGTTCACATCCACGCCAGGGTCACGTCCTGATCATTCACATCCACGCCGGGGTCACGTCCCGATCATTCACATCCACGCCAGGGTCACGTCCAGATCGTTCACATCCACGCCGGGGTCACGTCCAGATCGCTTACATCCATGCCGTGGTCAAGTCCCGATCGTTCACATCCACGCCGGGGTCACGTCCAGATCGTTCACATCCACGCCGGGGTCACGTCCAGATCGCTTACATCCATGCCGTGGTCACATCCCGATCGTTCACATCCACGCCGGGGTCACGTCCCGATCATTCACATCCACGCCAGGGTCACGTCCAGATCGCTTACATCCATGCCGTGGTCACATCCCGATCGTTCACATCCACGCCGGGGTCACGTCCCGATCATTCACATCCACGCCAGGGTCACGTCCAGATCGCTTACATCCATGCCGTGGTCACGTCCCGATCGTTCACATCCACGCCGGGGTCACGTCCAGATCGTTCACATCCATGCCGGGGTCACGTCCAGATCGTTCACATCCACGCCGGGGTCACGTCCTGATCGTTCACATCCACGCCGGGGTCACGTCCAGATCGCTCACATCCACGCCGGGGCCACGTCCTGATCGTTCACATCCACGCCGGGGTCACGTCCATGCCGGGGTCACATCCATGCCGGGGTCACATCCACGCCGGGGTCACATCCCGATCATTCACATCCATGCCGGGGTCACATCCACGCCGGGGTCACGTTCCGATCGTTCACATCCACGCCGGGGTCACGTCCAGATCGTTCACATCCACGCCGGGGTCACGTTCCGATCGTTCACATCCACGCCGGAGTCACGTCCCGATCGTTCACATCCACGCCGGGGTCACGTCCAGATCGTTCACATCCACGCCGGGGTCACGTCCAGATCGTTCACATCCACGCCGGGGTCACGTCTAGATCGTTCACATCCACGCCGGGGTCACATCCCGATCATTCACATCCATGCCGGGGTCACATCCACGCCGGGGTCACGTTCCGATCGTTCACATCCACGCCGGGGTCACGTTCCGATCGTTCACATCCACGCCGGGGTCACGTCCCGATCGTTCACATCCATGCCGGGGTCACGTCCAGATCGTTCACATCCACGCCGGGGTCACGTCCAGATCGTTCACATCCACGCCGGGGTCACGTCCAGATCGTTCACATCCACGCCGGGGTCACGTCCCGATCGTTCACATCCACGCCGGGGTCACGTCCAGATCGTTCACATCCACGCCGGGGTCACGTCCAGATCGTTCACATCCACGCCGGGGTCACGTCCAGATCGTTCACATCCACGCCGGGGTCACGTCCAGATCGTTCACATCCACGCCGGGGTCATGTTCCGATGGGTCACGTCCATGCCGGGGTCACGTCTACATCGCGAACATCCATGCCGGGGTTATATCCATGCGGGGGTCACGTCCAGATCATTTACATCCATGCCGGGGTAACGTCCACACCGGGGTCACGTCTACATCGTTCACATTCATGCCAGATCTCTTGTATTGTGTCTGCAGTCTCTGACCATCTCCTGTATCATGTGTTCAGTCTCTGACCATCTCCTGTATCATGTGTTCAGTCTCTGACCATCTCTTGTATCATGTCTGCAGTCTCTGACTACCTCTTGTATCATGTCTGCAGTCTCTGACGGATCTCTTGTATCATGTCTGCAGTCTCTGACCATCTCTTGTATCATGTCTGCAGTCTTTGACCATCTCTTGTATCATGTCTGCAGTCTCTGACCATCTCTTGTATCATGTCTGCAGCCTCTGACCATCTCTTGTATCATGTCTGCAGTCTCTGACCATCTCTTGGATCATGTCTGCAGTCTCTGACCATCTCTTGGATCATGTCTGCAGTCTCTGACCATCTCTTGTATCATGTCTGCAGTCTCTGACCATCTCTTGTATCATGTCTGCAGTCTCTGACCATCTCTTGTATCATGTCTGCAGTCTCTGACCATCTCTTGGATCATGTCTGCAGTCTCTGACCATCTCTTGGATCATGTCTGCAGTCTCTGACCATCTCTTGTATCATGTCTGCAGTCTCTGACCACCTCTTGCTTGTATCATGTCTTGTATATGGCTACATTGTTGCATGACGGAGTAATTATCAGTCAAGCTATCACAGCACTGAAAGCTGAAGAATGGCCTGGGCTGGTAGTGGAGGGGTAATACAGACTGGTTAAGCATTTGATAATATTGTGAGGATTGGCCCCAGAAGTCAGTCCAGATCTAAGGAGCGGCCGGCACAACGTCCCGCCAGTGCAGGACTCACCACAAATTGGTGGCTACGCTAAAGACTATGATGAAGGGAATGACACCCCGATGGAATAGATGGGTATCGAGGGGTGGGAAGTGGATTCTCGGAACGTGTGTTTGTTGGAAGTTGCGAGTTTTTGGCGTCTTCTGTCGGCGTCTCCGAGTGCGGGAAATTTCCATCTCTATACCTCGGCGTGTTCATTCCATGACGCGTTTTCCTCCAGCCCGGGATAAGCCATCTGCAGGTTCCTACAAGAAAAGCCTTGAAGGTGATCGCTAAAATTTGGGGCCCAACCGAGCGCCGCGCCGCCCCCCTCCAACCGGCGAATAAAGAAGAATTAATGTCCTGATGTTTCCCTCAATAGAGGAGGCCTCGGCACCCCCCCTTCCCCTCCCCCGCTGATCTGATAACAAAGTGGATTGAGGGAGGGAGTAATCCTCGGATTCAGGCGATCGTTTTCCTCTCTCTGGGATATAATCGCACACATTAGCAGACCGCGAGCGATTGAAGATAAATACGGGAGGGCTTGTCCTGCTACAGGCTCGCGTCTTTCATTGGGATAATCTTCTATTAATCCACGCGGATCCCACAGACAAAAAACAGATTTCTTCCCAAACCAACAAACGCCAATCCACCGTCCGGGCCACCAGGCCGCCAATCCACCGTCCGGGCCTCCAACCCAGCCGGGCCTCCGGGCCTCCAATCCACCGTCCGGGCCGCCAATCCACCGTCCGGGCCTCCGGGCCTCCAATCCACCGTCCGGGCCGCCAATCCACCGTCGGGGCCTCCGGGCCTCCAATCCACCATCCGGGCCGCCAATCCACCATCCGGGCCTCCGGGCCTCCAATCCACCGTCCGGGCCGCCAATCCACCGTCGGGGCCTCCGGGCCTCCAATCCACCGTCCGGGCTGCCAATCCACCATCCGGGCCTCCGGGCCTCCAATCCACCGTCCAGGCCGCCGGGCCGCCAATCCACCGTCTGGGCCGCCAATCCACCGTCCGGGCCGCCAATCCACCATCCGGGCCTCCAATCCACCGTCCAGGCCGCCGGGCCGCCAATCCACCGTCTGGGCCGCCAATCCACCGTCCGGGCCGCCAATCCACCGTCCGGGCCGCCAACCCGCCAATCCACCGTCCAGGCCTCCGGGCCTCCAATCCACCATCCAGGCCGCTGGGCCGTCGATCCACCGTCCGGGCCGCCGGGCCGTCAATCCACCGTCCGGGCCGCCGTGCCACCAATCCACCGTCCGGGCCACCGGAGCGCCACGCCGGGCGAACGATTGCGCAAAAAAGTTCAAAGGAAAAAAAAACACCCAAACATCGAGCAATCATCTTCATAAATGGAATGGCGCGATCACGCCACGTTCCCTGATTGTCTTGTATGAGCCGCTTACGTAGGATGACCCCGGCCCGGCGCTCTCGGTGTTTAATGCCGTCCGGCTAATGTCATTGTGTGCGAGCTGCCAAGAGAATCAGCGCGGTCGTTAGACGTTCGATGCGCAAGGAGAACCAAGGTCAAATGGACGCCAAGCAGAGAAAGAGCAGAGAGAGAGCAGAGAGAGAGATAGAGAGAGCAGAGATGGAGAGCAAAGAGAGCAGAGAGAGAGCAGAGAGAGCAGGGAGAGAGCAGAGGGAGCAAATAGAGCAGAGAGAGCAGAGATAGAGAGCAAAAAGAGCAGAGAGAGAGCAGAGAGAGAGCAGAGAGAGAACAGAGAGAGAGAGCAAAGAGAGAGAGAAGAGGAGAGAGAGCAGAGAGAGCAGAGAGAGCAAAGAGAGCAAAGAGAGCAAATATAGCAGAGAGAGAGAGAGCAGAGAGAGAACAGAGAGAGCAGAGAGAGAGCAGAGATGGAGAGCAAAGAGAGCAGAGAGAGAACAGAGAGAGAGCAAAGAGAGAGCAGAGAGAGCAAAGAGAGAGCAGAGAGAGGGCAGAGGGAGCAAATAGAGCAGAGAGAGCAGAGATAGAGAGCAAAGAGAGCAGAGAGAGAGAGCAGAGAGAGCAGAGAGAGAACAGAGAGAGAGAGAGAGAGAGAGAGAGAGAGCAGAGAGAGCAAAGATAGCAGAGAGAGAAAGCAGAGAGAGCAGAGAGAGCAGAGAGAGCAGAGAGAGAACAGAGAGAGAGAGAGAGAGAGAGAGAGAGAGCAGAGAGAGCAAAGATAGCAGAGAGAGAAAGCAGAGAGAGCAGAGAGATAGCAGAGACAGAGCAGAGAGATAGCAGAGACAGAGCAGAGAGAGCAGAGAGAGCAGAGAGATAGCATAGAGAAAGCAGAGACTAATAATAATAATAATAATAATAATAATAATAATAAAAACAACAACAACAATAATAATAAAAATAATGATAATAATTACAACAACAACAATAATAATATATATAATATAATAATAATAATAATAATAATAATAATAATAATAATAATAAAAACAACAACAATAATAATACAAATAATAAAAATAATGATAATAATTACAACAACAACAATAATAATATATATAATATAATAATAATAATAATAATAATAACAACAACAACAACAACAACAATAATAATACAAATAATAAAAATAATGATAATAATTACAACAATAATAATAATAATAATAATAATAACAACAACAACAACAACAACAACAATAATAATATATATAATATATATAATATAGTAATAATAATAATAATAATAATAATAATAATAATAATAACAACAAAAATAATAATACAAATAATAAAAATGATGGTAATAATTACAACAACAATAATAATATATATAATATAATATAATAATAATTATAATAAAAAATAACACAGATTTTTTTTTTAAATGATAACATTTATTCTGTTGGGACTTTTCTCATTTTAGCCAATTTACAGAGAACATGAGCCCATCAATTATCCGGCGCAGCTTTATAAATTGACAAAACTGTCAGGAAGTACATCGTCAGAAAGGTCAATCTCGTCTTTTACAAATAGGTCTTTAAGCCCCCAACGTATATATTTCTCTTTAAAAACGCCGCTCTGCGAGAGACAAAATTACCATCTAAAGAACCCGTTAAACGCAGTTAATTCCGGAGATCAATATTACATCTCACATTCCCTTGATGATTAATCAAGTGTCGCCAGAAAACAGCGGCTGAACAGATTGCTGATAAACAAATCACGCCGCCAATTTCTCCTCTGGCGCGAGGCTTGGACTGGACAAAATTTTTTGACAGGTCCTTAAATAAAATTGCCCGGCTTCAGTGGATAAATGTGTCCTAAAGAATGGAACAGATTATCTCCACCAGCCAGCAAGCCAACAAAAAACGGGACGAGGCTCCATTAAATAAGGCCGGCAATCACCGGGAACAGGATTCCGCCAACGCCGGAGAGATGAATGAACACCAATCCACCTCTACAGAGAAAAATCACATGATACAAATGTTATAAATGGAGGGAAATAAGCATTTTACCCCCTTAGTAGTTGGGGGAGGTTCCTTAGTAGTTGGGGGAGGTTCCTTGTTGGGAAGCACAGAGGTCAGACTTTTCTTGTAGTTGGTGATCAGGTCTCCACACATCTCAGGAGGGGTTTTCTCTTCTTTACAGATCTCCTCTAAATCCTGAAGGTTTCTTGGCAGCTCCTCCATACATTTTCTATGGGATTAAGGTCTGGAGACCTGCTAGGCCACTACATGACCTGAATGCCCCTTGTCACTTGAGCCCCTCCTTTGTTGCCTTGGCGGTGTGTTTTGGGTCATTGTCATGCTGGAAGACCCGTCCATGACCCATCTTCAGTGTTCTGTCTGAGGGAAGAAGGTTCTCCTCCAAGATCTTACAATACGTGGCCCCGCCCATTGGCCCCTCAATGCGGCAAAGTCGGCCTGGACCTTTATCAGAGGAACCCCCCAAATCCTCATGTTTCCCCCTCCCCCGTGTGACTGTAGGGATGGAGTTCTTAGGATCATAGTCACTATTCTTCTTCCTCCAAACACGGCGAGTCGAGTTGATGCCAAAGAGCTGAATTTTGGTCTCATCTGACCTCAGAACTTTCCCCCGATCTTCTCTGACCTTAGAACTTTCTCCCGATCTTCTCTGACCTCAGAACTTTCTCCCGATCTTCTCTGACCTCAGAACTTTCTCCCGATCTTCTCTGACCTCAAAACTTTCTCCCCCGATCTTCTCTGACCTCAGAACTTTCTCCCGATCTTCTCTGACCCCAGAACTTTCTCCCGATCTTCTCTGACCTCAGAACTTTCTCCCGATCTTCTCTGACCTCAGAACTTTCTCCCGATCTTCTCTGACCTCAGAACTTTCTCCTGATCTTCTCTGACCTCAGAACTTTCTCCCGATCTTCTCTGACCTCAGAACTTTCTCCCGATCTTCTCTGACCCCAGAACTTTCTCCCGATCTTCTCTGACCTCAGAACTTTCTCCCGATCTTCTCTGACCTCAGAACTTTCTCCCGATCTTCTCTGACCTCAGAACTTTCTCCCGATCTTCTCTGACCTCAGAACTTTCTCCCGATCTTCTCTGACCCCAGAACTTTCTCCCGATCTTCTCTGACCTCAGAACTTTCTCCCGATCTTCTCTGACCTCAGAACTTTCTCCTGATCTTCTCTGAATCATTTAGATGTTCATTGGGAGACTTCAGACGGGCCCCCTCCTCAAGAAGACACATGCACAATCATGCCAATGAACATCTAAATGATTCCGAGAAGGATCGGGAGAAAGTTCTGAGGTCAGAGAAGATCAGGAGAAATTTCTGAGGTCAGAGAAGATCGGGAGAAAGTTCTGAGGTCAGAGAAGATCAGGAGAAAGTTCTGAGGTCAGAGAAGATCGGGAGAGAGTTCTGAGGTCAGAGAAGATCGGGAGAAAGTTCTGAGGTCAGAGAAGGATCGGAAGAAAGTTCTGAGGTCAGAGAAGATCGGGAGAAAGTTCTGAGGTCAGAGAAGATCAGGAGAAAGTTCTGAGGTCAGAGAAGATCGGGAGAAAGTTCTGAGGTCAGAGAAGATCAGGAGAAAGTTCTGAGGTCAGAGAAGGATCGGGAGAAAGTTCTGAGGTCAGAAAAGGATCGGGAGAAAGTTCTGAGGTCAGAGAAGGATCGGGAGAAAGTTCTGAGGTCAGAGAATGATCGGGAGGAAGTTCTGAGGTCAGAGAAGATCGGGAGAAAGTTCTGAGGTCAGAGAAGATCGGGAGAAAGTTACCTTCTGACCCTCTGTATACAGCGGGTAAAAGAAGTATTGAACCCGTCACCATTTTTCTAGGTACATTTATTGGTAAAGGTTCTATTGACATGAAATCTTCCCCATGTGTCGGTAACAAGCCACGCAATCCATACATAGAAAGACACCAAAACAAATACGTTCAGAAATGAAGTTCTGTGTAATAAAATGGAATGGCGCAGGGAAAAAGTATTGAACACATGAAGAAAGGGAGGTCCAAAAAGGCATGGAAAGCCTTCAAGATTTGAAAACTGTAGCCCTGCATGTAGATTAGGGGGGCGGACGCATTGATGGGGGGGGGAGTGTGAATGGGCTGCTTACCAGCTCCTGAGACCTTTTATCACGGGTGGTCTTTAAACACTTGTGGCTCTAAACCCAGCCAGGGCCTTTGATCATCCAAGGGGATCGCGCTGACATGCCTCCACCACCCAATGGAAGTCAATCACGGAGAGGGTTCCTTAAAATAAATAAAGCCTTGATAGTGTAAAAATTTGGGTGGGGGGGTTTATTTTATAGAAAAAGATTTGCACGTACATCAAAGATGATTAAAAATAGCATCAATTTAACAAGCCAGCCTGCTCACAGGACTGGTGCAAACGTCAGCACGTCGCTCCCCCTACGCGTTTTGTCACAGATGACGTTGTCCTGGGGCACGAAGGACGACGTCATCTGTGACGAAACGCATATGGAGGAGCGATGTGCTGTGGCCAACATTTATGTATTAAAAATACTTTTTTTTTTTAATCTTATGTAATATTCTAAATTTCCGAGATACAGAATTTGGGGTTTTAACTCGCTGGAAGCCATAATCACCAAAATAAAAAGAAAGAAATGCTGGAAATATATCGCTCTGTGTGTAACGCATCTATATAAAAATATTATTGAATTTATTTCCTGAAGTAAATACATTTTTGGTGATATTCTCATTTTGGGGGGGGGGCTGTAAGGTGGGGGTGTGAAGACTTGGGATCTGCGGGGAGTCCGGAGCCGTTCCTCTATCGGTGTAAAGAAGCCATCAGCGCTCCGCAAGGTGAATACGATTTATAAGTGTTATGGCGCTCACGTCTCCAGAATTGAATGCAACGCGATCGTTCCTCGGGCTCCGCCAGCTTGGCACCTTGGCGCGGTTTATCTCGGAGGAAAGGAGCTCGCCTGTGAAGATTCGCTCGCCTTGCAGCTTGTCGGCGGATTGTTCTAACGTAGCGACAGGAATCGCTTATCTTTCCAAGAAATTAAACGCATAATTAACAGACGATGGCACCGCGAGAGACTCGCACGTCAATGAATCACTCCAAATGGAAAATTCTCTCACCATACGGAGTGATTGAGAGGAGAAGAGAGAGGTAAGAACTCCATGGGGGGGGGGGGCACCATCGGAGGATGGGCACTACTAATCCCAGCATGTTCTACAGAAACGGCTCCGTGTTTATTAACTGGGAAATAAATGAAAAAATGGAAATTATTTATTGGAAACGATCTCAGGTGGATCGGCATTCCTGTGCGTGGAAATTCGTTTATAACGTCTTTTCACCATTTTCGAAATTCAATTCGCTTTTTTGTAGATCGTGGCATCAGAGGACAGAGGCAATAGACAGAAATTACACTTAGTGCTCTGGACTGAGACAAGTACACACTATAGAGGCATACGCTTTGCACTGATGGGCACTGGTGAGCCGGCACTGATGGGCACTGCTGAGGCTGCACTGATGGGCACTGATGAGCCGGCACTGATGGGCGCTGGTGAGGGTTTCACTGATGGGCACTGGTGAGGCGGCACTGATGGACACTGGTGAGGTTGCACTGATGAGGTGGGACTGCAGAGCTCAGTGAGAGCTGATTGGAGGGAAAGGACACATCCCTTTTCACACAGGAAGAGAGCTGGGACTTTCATTCACGGGTTGTGTGCTGGAGATCTCCCCTCTGTCACCTTTTATCTCTTGGTGTCAGGAAAACTTGTCAGAAGTGTCTCATGCAGATAGCAGAGGAAGGAGGCAGCAGACGGAAATGATGCGTAGTGCTCTGGATTGAGACAAGTACACATTATAGAGGGATGTGCTTTGTTCAGATTTCCCTTCCTTGTACCCCTTCCCTTCCTTGTACCCCTTCCCTTCCTTGTACCCCTTTCCTTCCTTGTACCCCTTCCCTTCCTTGTACCCCTTCCCTTCCTTGTACTCCTTCCCTTCCTTGTACCCCATTCCTTCCTCGTACCCCTTCCCTTCCTTGTACCCCTTCCCTTCCTTGTACCCCTTCCCTTCCTTGTACCCCTTCCCTTCATTGTACCCCTTCCTTGTACCCCTTCCCTTCATTGTACCCCTTCCCTTCATTGTACCCCTTCCCTTCATTGTACCCCTTCCCTTCCTTGTACCCCTTCCCTTCCTTGTACCCCTTCCCTTCATTGTACCCCTTCCTTGTACCCCTTCCCTTCATTGTACCCCTTCCCTTCATTGTACCCCTTCCCTTCATTGTACCCCTTCCCTTCCTTGTACCCCTTTCCTTCCTTGTACACCTTCCCTTCATTGTACCCCTTTCCTTCCTTGTACACCTTCCCTTCATTGTACCCCTTCCCTTCATTGTACCCCTTCCCTTCATTGTACCCCTTCCTTTCCTTGTACCCCTTTCCTTCCTTGTACACCTTCCCTTCATTGTACCCCTTTCCTTCCTTGTACCCCTTCCCTTCCTTGTACCCCTTCCCTTCCTTTTACCCCTTCCCTTCCGTGTACCCCTTTCCTTCCTTGTACACCTTCCCTTCCTTGTACCCCTTCCCTTCCTTGTACCCCTTCTCTTCCTTGTACCCCTTCCCTTCCTTGTACCCCTTCCTTGTACCCCTTCCCTTCATTGTACCCCTTCCCTTCATTGTACCCCTTCCCTTCCTTGTACCCCTTTCCTTCCTTGTACCCCTTCCCTTCCTTGTACCCCTTCTCTTCCTTGTACCCCTTCCCTTCCTTGTACCCCTTCATTGTACCCCTTCCCTTCATTGTACCCCTTCCCTTCCTTGTACCCCTTCTCTTCCTTGTACCCCTTCCCTTCCTTGTACCCCTTCCTTGTACCCCTTCCCTTCATTGTACCCCTTCCCTTCATTGTACCCCTTCCCTTTATTGTACCCCTTCCCTTCCTTGTACCCCTTTCCTTCCTTGTACCCCTTCCCTTCCTTGTACCCCTTTTCTTCCTTGTACCCCTTCCCTTCCTTGCACCCCTTCCCTTCCTTGTACCCCTTCCCTTCATTGTACCCCTTCCCTTCCTTGTACCCCTTCCCTTCCTTGTACCCCTTCCCTTCCTTGTACCCCTTCCTTTCATTGTACCCCTTCCCTTCATTGTACCCCTTCCTTTCCTTGTACCCCTTCCTTTCCTTGTACCCCTTCCCTTCCTTGTACCCCTTCCTCTGTCTCTGTATCACTTGGCCCCCCTCCACCGTCTCAGGAGGTAAAGTGGAGAATCGATTATTTTCCTCGAAGACGATGAAAATCCGATCTGCAGATGTAAAAGTTGGCTGAAAAGATTTCTTTACTTGGCTGAAACCCTCCATGAGAAGTCGTGTATTGTAGACGGCTAACCGCCATAAATATGCCGCCAACGTGCGCCGCTATCGTCAAACAAATAACTCTTAGCGGTGAGAATTAGGCGGCCGGCCCCTGTGGCGATCACACCTGCTCCCTGTTCCTGGACGGCGGATTATTTCTCATGACAATCACCAGTTGTAATAAACAGCAGATGGGTGTCAGGGAGGGCGGTGATAGAAGTGTGCCGGCTCCGGGGTCTGCCCACGCTGTGCCACCCTGTTTACTGACGCTGTGAGGTTAATAAACTGCGGGTGGCACTGCCTGCATGTCATCGCTCCGCCGAGCGCCAATTCCTCGCCTTCAATCTTCTCACATTCCTTGTCACTTACATACAGAACTGGATATGTGCACCGCGGAGCGAGGCAATGAGGCCCCCATCCTACCCCCTCCCCCGGGGGGCCCCGCACCACGAGGACCCATCATACCCCTCCCCACACCACGAGGCAATGAGGCCCCCTTCATACCCCCTCCCCCCGAGGGGCCCCGCACCACGAGGCCCCATCATACCCCTCCCCACACCACGAGGCAATGAGGCCCCAGTCATACCCCCACCCCCCAAGGGGTCCACACCACGAGGCAATGAGGACCCTGTCATACCCCATCCCCCCGAGGGGCCCACACAACGAGGC
Organism: Rana temporaria; assembly: GCF_905171775.1. Classification (NCBI taxonomy): domain Eukaryota; kingdom Metazoa; phylum Chordata; class Amphibia; order Anura; family Ranidae; genus Rana; species Rana temporaria. Next base: position 2,092,975 of record NC_053495.1, on the reverse strand, counting down.
AATGAGGCCCCTGTCATGCCCCATCCCCCCGAGGGGCCCACACCACGAGGCCCCCGTCATTCCCCTCCCCACACAACGAGGCAATGAGGCCCCTGTCATACCCCATCCCCCCGAGGGGCCCACACCACGAGGCAATGAGGCCCCCTTCATACCCCATCCCCCGAGGGGCCTCGCACCACGAGGCCCCCGTCATTCCCCTCCCCACACAACGAGGCAATGAGGCCCCTGTCATACCCCATCCCCCCGAGGGGCCCACACCACGAGGCAATGAGGCCCCTGTCATACCCCATCCCCCCGAGGGGCCCACACCAAGATGCAATGAGGCCCCCTTCATACCCCATCCCCCGAGGGGCCTCGCACCACGAGGCCCCCATCATACCCCTCCCCACACAACGAGGCAATGAGGCCCCTGTCATACCCCATCCCCCCGAGGGGCCCACACCACGAGGCAATGAGGCCCCTGTCATAACTCCCCTCCCCCCAGGGGCCCACACCACGAGGCAATGAGGCCCCTGTCATAACTCCCCTCCCCCCGAGGGGCCCACACCACGAGGCAATGAGGCCCCCGTCATAACTCCCCTGCCCCCAGGGGCCCGCACCACGAGGCAATGAGGCCCCTGTCATAACTCCCCTCCCCCCCAGGGGCCCGCACCACAAGGCAATGAGGCCCTGTCATACCCCCACCCCCCCAAGGGGCCCGCACCACAAGGCAATGAGGCCCCCGTCGTAACTCCCCTCCCCCCGAGGGGCCCGCACCGCAAGGCAACAAGGCCTCTGTCATATACCCCCCCCAAGGGGCCCGCACCACGAGGCATCTTGTTGTGCAAAGATTCCCATTTCCCTTTCCCCTTTCCCATCCCTTTCCTTTCCCTTTTCTTTCCCTTTTTCTCTTTCCTTCCCTTTCCCTTTCCCTTTTTTCTCTTTTCCCTTTCCTTTTCATTTTCTTTGCCTTTCCCTTTCCTTTTCTTTCCCATTTTCTCTTTCCTCCCCCTTCCCCTTCCCTTTCCCATTATTTTCCTTTTCCTTTCTTTTGCCTTTCCTTCCCCTTTCCCTTTCCCTCCCTTCCCCAACTAAACTCTCTTCTCGCCTCTTCTCTTCTCTCAGAATAGGAAAAAAAATTAAGAATAAAATAAAGTAGAAAAAGGACATGTAAAGACAGATGGCTTGGAGAGGAGAAGAGAGAAGTTGAAGAAGTGTGCCTGGAAAAAGAGGGCTTGGGAGAAGAATAGAAGAAGAGGGCTTGGTTGAGGAGAGGAGAAGAAGAACAGGGCTTGGTTGAGGAGAGGAGAAGTAGAAGAGGGCTTGGTTGAGGACATGATAGCAGAAGAAGAAGAAGAAGAGGGCTTGGTTGAGGAGAGGAGAAGTAGAAGAAGGGGGCTTGGTTGAGGAGAGGAGAAGAAGAAGGGGGCTTGGTTGAGGAGAGGAGAAGAAGAGGGCTTGGTTGAGGAGAGGAGAAGAAGAAGAGGGCTTGGTTAAGGAGAGGAGAAGAAGAAGAGGGCTTGGTTGAGGAGAGGAGAAGAAGAAGAGGGCTTGGTTGAGGAGAGGAGAAGAAGAAGAGGGCTTGGTTGAGGAGAGGAGAAGAAGAGGGCTTGGTTGAGGAGAGGAGAAGAAGAAGAGGGCTTGGTTGAGGAGAGGAGTAGAAGAAGAGGGCTTGGTTGAGGAGAGGAGAAGAAGAGGGCTTGGTTGACGAGAGGAGAAGAAGAAGAGGGCTTGGTTGAGGAGAGGAGAAGAAGAAGAGGGCTTGGTTGAGGACATGATAGGAGAAGAAGAAGAGGGCTTGGTTGAGGAGAGGGGTAGAAGAAGAGGGCTTGGTTGAGGAGAGGAGAAGAAGAAGAGGGCTTGGTTGAGGACATGATAGGAGAAGAAGAAGAAGAGGGCTTGGTTGAGGAGAGGGGTAGAAGAAGAGGGCTTGGTTGAGGAGAGGGGTAGAAGAAGAGGGCTTGGTTGAGGAGAGGACTAGAAGAAGAGGGCTTGGTTGAGGAGAGGAGAAGAAGAAGAGGGCTAGATTGAGGAGAGGAGAAGTAGAAGAGGGCTAGGTTGAGGAGGGGAGAGGAGAGATCCCCCTCCTCTTCTCCACTCTATTTCTTTCATCTTCTCTTCCCCTTTCTCCTCTTTTTCCTTCCCCTCTTCTCCACTCCTCCTCTCTCCTCCCTTCGCTTCCCCTCCTCTCTCCTCTAAATCGGTATCCTCAGGGTACGGTGTTTCATGTCATGGATTTGCACCCCTCAAACCCCTCAGAATTTTTTGGATGTCCACCCTTCCCCCTCCCCCGGCCGCGCTCCTGTGCTCGCCCTCGCCGTAGACATCGGTCCGGGTTCCCGCCGGGCTCTGTGCAGCCAAACATAACAAATGAAGCTTTTTGTTCCCGTCCGCCGCCAAATAAAAAGATAACTTCAGCTCCATAAATATTTCACACTCCCAAAATTAAATATGAAAATAGGAAACATTGAATCGGAAATATCTGAATGATTTATGCGTCGCAGAAACAGCCAGTGGGGTGAGAAGATGCAAAAGAAAAAAACAGGAAAATTCGGCGGAAGGAAAGTCAGCGAGAAGAGCGACAGAAAAACACTTTGAGCCGTATTAAATAGCGGCGGCGAAACGATCCTACGATGGCGGGATGAGAACGTGTGAGACCCGCGAGGGGGAAACTGACCGGAAATTGGGGCGAGGCGAAAGTTTCCGACTTCTACTAATGACCGATTTATTGTATGGAATATTCCGCGGGTCGCAGTCTTTCCTCGCCAGGCCACACCCACACTCTTCTTTTATTTCTTTATTGATGTTTATTGATCCACTTACTGAAATGAATTAACTCCAAATCATTAATATCAATGAAGGTTATTGATGGCGCAGAACACGCGGGCGTTATTGATGGCGCAGAACACGCGGGCGTTATTGATGGTGGAGAACGCGCGGGTGATATTGATGGCGCAGAACACGCGGGCGTTATTGATGGTGGAGAACGCGCGGGTGATATTGATGGCAGAGAACGCGTGCGTGATATTGATGGTGGAGAACACGCGGGTGATATTGATGGCAGAGAACGTGCGGGCGATATTGATGGCGGAGAACGTGCGGGCGATATTGATGGCGGAGAACGTGCGGGCGTTATTGATGATGGAGAACACGCAGGCATTATTGATGGTGCAGAACACGCGGGCGTTATTGATGGCGGAGAACGGGCGGGCGTTATTAATGGCGGAGAACGGGCGGGCGTTATTAATGGCGGAGAACGGGCGGGCGTTATTAATGGCGGAGAACACTTGGGCGTTATTGAAGGAAGAAAACGCGCGAGCGTTATTGATGGCGGAGAATGCGATGGTGTTATTGAAGCAAGACAACGCACGGGCATTATTCATGGTGGAGAATGCGCGGGTGTTTTTGATGGCGGAAAAGGGTGCGGGCGTTATTGATGGCGGAGAACGCGTGGGTGATATTGATGGCGGAAAAGGGCGCGGGCGTTTTTAATGGCGAAGAACGTGCGGGCGTTATTGATGGCGGAGAACGCGTGGGTCATATTGATGGCGGAGAACGAGCGGGCGATATTGATGGCGGAGAACGTGCGGGCGATATTGATGGCGGAGAACGCGCAGGCGTTATTGATGGCGGAGAACGAGCGGGTGATATTGATGGCGGAGAACGAGCGGACGATATTGATGGCGGAGAACGTGCGGGCGATATTGATGGCGAAGAACGTGCGGGCGATATTGATGGCGGAGAACGTACGGGCATTACTGATGGCGGAGAACGTGCGGGCATTACTGATGGCGGAGAACGTGCAGGCGTTATTAATGATGGAGAACACGCGGGCATTATTGATGGCGGAGAACGCATGGGTGATATTGATGGCGGAGAACGCGCGGGCGTTATTGATGGTGGAGAACTCGTGGGCGTTATTGATGGCGGAGAACTGGCGGGCGTTATTAATGGCGGAGAACTGGTGCGTGATATTGATGGCGGAGAACGCGCGGGCGGTATTGATGGCGGAGAACGCGCGGGCGGTATTGATGGCGGAGAACGCGCGGGCGTTATTAATGGCGGAGGACGCGTGGGTGATATTGATGGCGGAGAACGCGCGGGCGGTATTGATGGCGGAGAACGCGCGGGCGGTATTGATGGCGGAGAACGCGCGGGCGTTATTAATGGCGGAGGACGCGTGGGTGATATTGATGGCGGAGAACGCGCGGGCGGTATTGATGGCGGAGAACGCGCGGGCGGTATTGATGGCGGAGAACGCGCGGGCGTTATTAATGGCGGAGGACGCGTGGGTGATATTGATGACGGAGAATGCGTGGGCGATATTGATGGCGGAGAACGCGCGGGTGATATTGATGGCGGAGAACGCGCGGGTGATATTGATGGCGGAGAACGCGCGGGTGATATTGATGGCGGAGAACGCGCGGGTGATATTGATGGCGGAGAACGCGCGGGTGATATTAATGGCGGAGAACGCGTGCGTGATATTGATGGCGGAGAACGCGCGGGTGATATTGATGGCGGAGAACGCGCGGGTGATATTGATGGCGGAGAACGCGCGGGTGATATTAATGGCGGAGAACGCGTGCGTGATATTGATGGCGGAGAACGCGCGGGTGATATTAACCTCTTCCATTCCGGGCAGTTATACACACATCCATACCGGGGGCCTATTCTGGCACTTCTCTCCTACATGTACAAATCATATTTTTTTGCTAGAAAATTACACAGAACCCCCAAACATTATATATGTTTTTTTAGCAGACACCCTAGGGAATAAAACGACGGTCATTGAAACGTTTTATCTTGCACGCCATTTGCGCAATAATTTTTCAAACGCCTTTTTTTGGAAAAAAATTGTTTCATGAATTAAAAAAAATAACAAAACAGTAAAGTTAGTCCAATTTTTTTGTAAAATATGAAAGATGATGTTACACCGAGTAAATAGATACCTAACATGTCACGCTTTAAAATTGCGCACACTCATGGAATGGCGCCAAACTTCGGTACTTAAAAATCTCCATAGGCAACGCTTTGAATTTTTTTACAGGTTACCAGTTTAGATTTACAGAGGAGATCTAGTGCTAGAATTGTTGCTCGCACTCTAACGCACGCGGCGATACCTCACATATGTGGTTTTAACGGTGTTTACATATGTCGGCGGGACTTGCGTGTGCGTTCGCTTCTGCGTGCGAGCTACTGGGGACAGGGGCGTTAAAAAAAAAAATTTATTTCTTTTTTTTTTTTTTACATATTTATTTATTTTTTTACACTTTTTTTTTATTTTATTTTTTTTATTATCACTTTTATTCCTATTACAAGGAATGTAAACATCCCTTGTAATAGGAATGTGTGTGACAGGTCCTCTTTATGGAGAGAGGCGGGGTCAATAAGACCGCACATCTCTCCTCCAGGCTGGAAAGCATGAAATCGGTGAAAAAAAATTCACCGATCTCATGCTTGTGGTTGCTTAGCAGCCGCAATTGCGGCTTTGTTTACTTACGGGGACCCGGGCGTGACGTCATCACATCGCGCCCGGGTCCTCCGACGGTCATAGAGATGACTGGTGACCATCTGGTCACCAGTCATCTCTATGCTTCCTGCCAGCGCCGGACGATTCGTTCTCCGGGCCCCCGATGGCACGGGAGAGCCCGGAGAAGCACCGGATGGCGGCGGCAGGGGGGGGATGTCCCCTCCCGCCGCCTGTAAGAACGATCTAGTGGCGGAATCGCCGCTATGATCAATCTTACGTTGTGCAGAATCGCCGGCAGGAGAGAAGGATATCTGAATGATGCCTCTAGCTGCAGGCATCATTCAGATATCCCCCCACAAAGCCCAGGACGTCATATGACGTCCTCCTGGATCGAGGAGGGGTTCCTGCCGCCGTCATTTCACAATGACGCGGTAAGGAAGTGGTTAATGGCGGAGAACGCGTGCGTGATATTGATGGCGGAGAACGCGCAGGTGATATTGATGGCGGAGAACGGGCGGGCGTTATTAATGGCGGAGAACGCGTGCGTGATATTGATGGCGGAGAACGTGCGTGCGTTATTGATGGCGGAGAACGCGCGGGTGATATTAATGGCGGAGAACGCGTGCGTGATATTGATGGTGGAGAACGTGCGGGTGATATTGATGGCGGAGAACGCGTGCGTGATATTGATGGCGGAGAACGCGCGGGTGATATTGATGGCGGAGAACGCGCGGGTGATATTGATGGCGGAGAACGCGCGGGTGATATTAATGGCGGAGAACGCGTGCGTGATATTGATGGTGGAGAACGCGCGGGTGATATTGATGGCGGAGAACGCACGTGCGATATTGATAGCGGAGAACGCGCGGGCGTAATTGATGACGTCACCTGTAGGCTCCCATAGGCCCGTCCGTTGTCTGCGCTCCCTCCTCTGCTCCTCTCCCCCTCGTAATGCGAGAATGAAAGCTTCCATCTGAGGCTTCTCACACTGAAGCACCGGAGATTTGAATATGGAAATGCATCGATCGTAAATCTATCGCACATAACAAGGCGGTCGGTGTGCGACAAACGATCTCTCCGCGGCATACTGCGCTTGGATGTCGTCCAGCCCTTCCCCCGTCCCGAACCTCCTTCTCTATCAGTTCCAATCAGACGTGTCATAACAATCCGCTGTCACTCCGCCTGTCACAGCGTTCCATGTGTTATGGGGTGGCGGGAGATAGGACAGTTCCAGAACCCCTCCCCCCCCCCCCCCCTCCCGTCCCATCTCTGATCGCCTCTTACAGCCAACATCCGCCTTCGGGGGCTCTGCGCTGATTTATTGCTGAATTTGGTCGTTTTACGAGCCTCTCCGATCATCTTATTCAGCGTGTGATCAAAAATCAATTCATCTCTTTAATTAGGCCTGAGACCTGTCACACTGCGCTGACGTGACAACGTCTGCCGCCGCCGCCGCCGATCAATCCGCTTCCAAATATTACATTTTATTTCTTGGAAGCTAAAACCAAATTCCAGACAAACAGCTAAATAATACAGGAAAAAAATCATATAAAATGCAAGTAATATAAATACATATAATATAAAATACAAGTAATATAAATACATGGGGGCAGATCCACATACCTTTCCGCCGGGCGCAGCGTATCTAAGATACGCTACACCGCCGTAACTTATCTTTTTTTTTTTAGAATCCTGAAAGAATTTGCGCCGTAAATTACGACGGCGTAGCGTATCTCTCGCGGCGTAAGGGCGCGGAATTCAAATGGATGTAATGGGGGCGTGTTTTATGTAAATACGTCGTGACCCGACGTAAACAACGTTTTTTTTTAACTGCGCATGCGCCATCCCTGAGGGTATCCCAGTGCGCATGCTCGAAATTAAACCGGAACCAGCCAATGCTTACGACTTACGCAAACGACGTAAAAAATTCTAAATTGTACGCGGGAACGACGGCCATACTTAACATTGAGTACGCCTCATAATAGCAGCTTTAACTATACGCCGGAAAAAGCCGAACGCAAACGTCGTAAAAAAAAATGCGCCGGCCGGACGGACGTTCGTGGATCGCCGTAAGTAGCTCATTTGCATACTCGACGCGGAATTCGACAGGAACGCCACCTAGCGGCCGCCGAAAAATTGCAGCTTAGATCCGACGGCGTATTAAGACGTACGCCTGTCGGATCTAGCCGAGATTCCGTCGTATCTTGTTTTGTGGCAGCCCTAGGCGGCGCGCGTGCACGCCACAGACCCGGAAGTGCAGGATTGGGTACTAGGTACGTGTTCCTGCGCCTTCCCACCGTATATATATGGAAATTCAGAGCTGCCATGGGGCCCCCTCCCGTTTTTTAAATTATTATATATTTGTTTTGCATTACACCTGTAAGGGCCCCCCCCCAGCACTTTTTATCTTGCGTCAGCACCCCACCCCCCGGTTCTCAGCTCCAGGGGGGGCCTGCCTAAAGCTGTGTAAGGGGGAACCAAAATTTGTGACGGCTGCCCTGTGTAAATTATACGGTCGGCGCGCGTGCGCGCCACAGACCCGGAAGTGCAGGATCGGGTACTAGGTACGTGATCCTGCGCCTTCCCACCGTATATATATGTAAATTCAGGGCTGCCATCAGGGGGGTACAGGCATTACACCTATAAGGGGCCCGAGGGTCCCAGATGGCCCCCCTCCCATTTTTTTTAATTATTATTATTATATTTTTTTTTGCATTACACCTGTAAGGGGCCCAAGGGTCCCCAGGGTCCTGGATGGCCCCCCTCCCGTTTTTTTTTTTTATTATTATTATTTTTTTTTCCATTACACCTGTAAGGGGCCCAATGGTCCCCAGGGCCCCATACAGGCCCAGCCGGCCCCCCTCCCGTTTTTTTTTTTTTGCAATACACCTGTAAGGGGCCCTGCCTAAAGCTGTGTAAGGGGCCCGATGGTCCCCATTTGTGACGGCTGCCCTGTGGAAATGATACGGTCGGCAAGCGGTTAAAGTGAAAATCACCTCGGCAATGATCTATATATAGAAATATACATAAAATATCGGATATTCGGAGATGTAAGTAGAAACCATTAATAATAATCTGACACTTCTCCATATGATGGGACGATGGCCTTTAAAGGTTCAGAAGGGCGTTGGATTACACAGACTGTATTAGAGAGGAATGTAAGCTGAGCCTCTAATCAAACTCCGTACCAGATACTGATAAAGGACGGGCTCTGCTTTCCGTACAAGTAAACCTTTACCGGGTGACATTTAGTTTGCTCCATGGACTGCGTATCATAAATATCTTTTTTCTTTTTGTATTAAAACTTTTGGTTTCACCTTTTCCCGTTCTTTGTTGCATTTCCATGCTACTGATCCCCTAAAGCCTCTTTGCAGCCACTTCCTGGCTTCATGCACTCTGCTCTCTCCAAGGAATGCACCCAGCATGACGGCCTTACATTTGTGGCTTCGCCTTTAATACTTCATCAGAGGGTGGCCACCCTCTGATGAAGTCCTATAGGTGGAGCCAACTTCTAATGAAGTCCAAATGGCAGAGACACCTTCTGATGAAGTTCCAAGGGAGGGGCCACCCTCTAATGAAATCCTAAAAGCAATACCACCCTCTGATGAAGTCTGAAAGTATGAGGCACCTTCTGATGAAGTCCTAAAGGCAGATTCATCTTCTGATGAAGTCCTAAAGGCGGCGCCACCCTCTAAAGAAGTATGAATGGCAGAGACATTGTCTGATGAAGTTCAAAAGGAGGAGCCATCCTCTGATTAAATTCTAAAGGCAAAATCGCCCTCTGATGAAGTCTGAAAGGCTGAGACACCTTCTGTTTAAGTCCTAAAGGCAGATCCACCTTCTGTTGAAGTCCTAAAGACAGTTCCGCCCTCTGATGAAGTCCAAAAGGCGGAACCACTCTCTAATGAAGTTCTAATAAAGGCGATGCCTACCTCTGATGAAGTCCTAAAGGTGGACCCATCTTGTGATGAAGTCCTAAAGGCGGGCCATCCTCCGATGAAGTCCGCGGAAACAATTTGACACATGCTCGGAAGCATTGATCTTCATTTTTCTCGGCTCATCGTTGTATTGTACGTCACCGGCATTCTTGACGGTTGAGAGTTCAGAGAACTTTTTTGTGAACGTGTGTATGCAAGACAAGCTCGAGCGGAAGTCCGTCGGAAAAACCATCCAAGGTTTTTCCAATGAAAAATCCGATCATGTGTACGCGGCATAACAGTACATAACAGTACCCCAATCGCATTCTGCGATCCACCAATCAAAACCTACTCCAGATACCCAAAGCCAGATACAAGTCCAAAGGAGATCGAAGATTTGCAGTCCAGGGACCTCGCCTGTGGAACGCACTACCAACCACCATCCGACTGGACCAATCACATCCCCCATAACTACCAACCCCCATCTGATTGGAGTCGGACCACTTGGCCTTCAGGAGAAAGATTAAAACCCATCTCTTCTGTGGTCAAGGGGTTCCTTACCCTTGAAATGGATACAGCGCCCAGAGGCGATTCAGTTCGCATGTGTTGCGCTTTACAAGTCTCTCACTCACTCACTCAGTACTCCATGATCCAATCTTTGGGTCATACGGTAAATTTCAGAATGCCAAGAGCAAGTGGTAAACTTCTTCATGTCTACCACCAGAGTTCGGTGTCCGGTTGGTGCCTCCTGAGGGCAGAGATATTCTGTTCCTTTTATACCTTCCTATTGAAAGTCAATTGCCGAGAAGCATATGGCCTGGGATCCACCGAGGGGGCCACATGCTTGGTATGGAAAAGTTCCATGCCGAATATTTTAAATTTTTTCAGGCAAAGATCTAAATAAATAAATAAATGTCAAAGATTGTCTGGTCTGAAGAGTCAAGGCATGCTGTACATTGGATGGACCACCAGTGGAGGGTTTATATACCAGTTCATTCCAATTCCGAAGACGTATCATTTATTTATTTATTTTCCTAAGAGTGAAAAGATGGCGGAGTGTCCCTCTGAGATCTTTTCCTAGACGAGGTGCAATGTTAGAAAAGGACGAACTCTCTGCACTCGCCACGCTCTGCTGAATTGACTTCTCCCAATTAATGGATTTTGTCACCTCGGAGATGGAGGGACGAGATTGTGACACGGTTTTTAGAGTCCTTTGGAGACACCATTCTTCCAGCGAAGCTTTTAGGACGGGGACAGCCCCCCTTTTCCGAGAGAGAAAAGTGCAAAAACAAGAGATAATTTACAGGAACCGGAGAGACTCGGAGTCCCCTCCACTCCTCTCCCGGTATCAGGCCCGAGGATCACAAGTTCAGGGTTCTTATTACAGAGTTATCATTACAAAGTGATACTCCTCAATGTGCTGATGTGGGGTGCGCTCTCGGCTCTCGGCTCTATTAATGGCCTCCAGGGAGGTCCTTATCAACACATCCTCTGCTAAAGAGCTGGATGAGGTTTTGAGGCAAGTGACACCTCCTCCACGCTTCCTCCGCTAAGTATGAAACGCGCCGATCTCATCCACCAACAGATTGCAGAGTGCCTTCTATTTAACCTTTCCTGGAATCAATCTCCAGCTCTTCCATCTCACAGCTATTAACCAACCAAACCTAATTTAATGGAAAGGTGTTAGAGGGACGTTTTTGAATTCCATTATCTATTTCAATAAATATGTATATAGAGAGAGAAAATTAAAAATAGGAAGAGAAAGAGAGCGACGGGGGGGGGGGGGGTTCGCTTTTTACACATTGCGAAATTTCACTTTTGTGTTTCCAAAGATTTATTTGTATTTTTTTACGTTTTTAAACATATTTTTACAAACGTTTGTTTTTACTGTTATGGTGTTTTCTGGCAAGTGATGCTACCTTACCTGAGCCATGGAGTCTATGTGCCAGTTGGTCTTCACCAGAGGCAGGGAGTCTATGTGCCAGTTGGTCTTCACCAGAGGCAGGGAGTCTATGTGCCAGTTGGTCTTCACCAGAGGCAGGGAGTCTATGTGCCAGTTGGTCTTCACCAGAGGCAGGGAGTCTATGTGCCAGTTGGTCTTCACCAGAGGCAGGGAGTCTATGTGTCAGTTGGTCTTCACCAGAGGCAGGGAGTCTATGTGTCAGTTGGTCTTCACCAGAGGCAGGGAGTCTATGTGCCAGTTGGTCTTCACCAGAGGCAGGGAGTCTATGTGCCAGTTGGTCTTCACCAGAGGCAGGGAGTCTATGTGCCAGTTGGTCTTCACCAGAGGCAGGGAGTCTATGTGCCAGTTGGTCTTCACCAGAGGCAGGGAGTCTATGTGCCAGTTGGTCTTCACCAGAGGCAGGGAGTCTATGTGCCAGTTGGTCTTCACCAGAGGCAGGGAGTCTATGTGTCAGTTGGTCTTCACCAGAGGCAGGGAGTCTATGTGTCAGTTGGTCTTCACCAGAGGCAGGGAGTCTATGTGTCAGTTGGTCTTCCTTCACCAGGGGCATGGTATCTTTGTGTCAGTTGGTTTTCACCAAAGCCATAGAGTCTGTGTGTCAGTTGGTCTTCCTTCACCAGGGGCATGGTATCTTTGTGTCAGTTGGTTTTCACCAAAGCCATAGAGTCTGTGTGTCAGTTGGTCTTCCTTCACCAGGGGCATGGTATCTTTGTGTCAGTTGGTTTTCACCAAAGCCATAGAGTCTATTTGTCAGTTGGTCTTCACCTGAGGCACAGAGTCTATGCGTCAGTTGGTTTTCACCAGAGTTATAGAGTCTATGTGTCAGCTGGCCTTCATCAGAGGCATGAAATCTATATGTCAGTTGGTCTTCACCAAAAGCACACAATCTATGTGTCAGTTGGTCTTCACCAGAGACATAGAATCTGTGTGTCAGTTGGTCTACCAGAGGCACAGAGTCTATGTGTCAGTTGGTCTTCACCAGAGGCATGGAGTCTACGTGTCAGTTGGACCTCACCAGAGTTATAGAGTCTATATGTCAGTAGGTCTTCATCAGAGGCATGAAATCTATATGTCAGTACGTCTTCACCTGAGGCACAGAGTCTATCTGTCAGTAGGTCTACTCTTCACCAGAGGCATGGAGCATGGGGGGCGGGAGATCTTCACCAGAGTCATGGAATCTTTGTGCCAGTTGGTCTTCCTTAACCAGGTGCATGGAATCTTTGTGCCAGTTGGTCTTCCTTCACCAGAGTCATGGAATCTTTGTGCCAGTTTGTCTTCCTTCACCAGGTGCATGGAATCTTTGTGCCAGTTGGTGTGGAGTGTGTGGCTTGGTCTTCAGCAGATGTACCGAGTCTGCCTGTCAGTTCTTCTCCACCAGAGCTCCTGATGGGGTAGATAGACCCGGAATTCTAGCCTTGGTTTTCTTTGCTGCAAACCGGCACCAGGTCATGGCCTTCAGGATCTCCTCACCAAATGGATGGCTGGAAAGGAAAGGCTACAGTGTGGAGAAAGTTCACAGGGCTGCAGACAAGTCATGTTAGGCAAAGGTCTTGGCAGGCGAGAGAGGAGTTGTGTTCAGACAGGGGTCACATCCGGCCTGCTACAAGATTTTTTCCGGCCCACAGCCAGGGTTAGTGGCGTATCCTCAATGTGCACTGATGTAAGGGTGGGATCTGATGAGGACCCTGATGTAAGGGGGAAATCTGATGGAGACCCTGATGTAAGGGGGACCTGATGAGGACCCTGATGTAAGGGGGATCTGATGAGGACCCTGATGTAAGGGGGATCTAATGACGACCCTGATGTAAGGGGGGTATGACGAGGATCCTGATGTAAGGGGGATCTGATGAGGACCCTGATGTAAGGGGGATCTGATGATGACCCTGATGTAAGGGGGATATGACGAGGATCCTGATGTAAGGGGGGTATGATGAGGACCCTGATGTAAGGAGGGGGTGTATTGAGAACCCTGATGTAAAGGGTGGGTGTGATAAGAATCCTGATGTAAGGGGGGACTCTGATGGGGACCCTGATGTAAGGAGGGGGTGTGATGAGAATCCTGATGGGGACCCTGATGTAAGGGGGAATCTGATGAAGATCCCAATATAAGGCGGGCTCTGATGAAGGAAGGTCCCCTGATGTCCTTCTTGTTATTCCCAGCATAACTCCTGAAGAAGCTCAAAGAGCGAAACATGTTGAGCGGTATCTTTTGTATATAAGCCTTTGGCAGAATCTACAAAACTTGATGTGGATGATTTTTATCTTCTTGTGCTTTTTACTTTTATAATAAAATATTGAAATTGTATTGATGCTGTTATTGTATCTATTCTGAACTCCGTCAAAATCCCGGGGTTTATTACCCCCCCTTTTTCTTGTTATAGACTAATTGGGATGTGGTGTTATTTTTGATGTTTCTGCCTTAATCTTTATTTTCAGGTCCCCTGATGGTGATTTTGTGGCCTTTGTACTGAAGAGTTTGGAGACCCCCTTATATGGCAAGTAACCATCACAGGGCAAGGTCAGCTTACTTTACCAAAGGAGCTTACAATCTAATGTGCGCATGCAGATCTCCTTCCGTCTCTATTTTATCTTTCAGGGAACGGCCCTCCAGCAGATCCTTTCAGATATGTTTTAATTTGGATGAAAACATCAGAGGGAAGATGTTTGTGGAGCGTCATCAAACATTCATGAGCTCTTCACACTTCTGCGTTGAGTTATTCCGGAACCTCGGAGAACTCCAAACTCGCTCAATCAATAGCCGCTTCACATTCCGGGTCACTCAGTTCACAGCATCCCAAGTTTATTTAATAAGCAGAACATTCTAAAGGCCAAGGACCGCGGGATGACGTCACGTCTAAACGCGTCGGGCGTGTCAGGCCTGCTGTCCAAGGTGCTGAAACCGGGCGATACAAAAAGAGAACCTGTCAGGGGACTTTCATCCTGCGAGCTGCGGCAGGACGACTGGATGTGCGTCGGGTCGTACAATTTATTTATTAGCGTCAACCAATCAACACATCGTACAGGAAAACCGCCTCCTCTCCTGCCCTTCTCTCTTCTCCTCTCCACTCCTGACATTCACTTTTCTCCTCTCCTGCCCTTCTCTATTCTCATCTCCTGTCCTTTTCTCTTCTTTTCTCCTCTCCTGCCCTTCTCTCTTATCCTCACCTTCCCTTGTCTCTTCTCTCCTCTCCTGCTCTTCTCTCTTCTCCTCTCTTCTCCTGCCCTTTACTCTTCTCTTCTCCTGCCCTTCTCTATTCTCATCTCCTCTCCTGTCCTTCTCTCTTATCCCCACCTTCCCTTGTCTCTTCTCTCCTCTCCTGCCCTTCTCTCTTCTCCTCTCCTCTCCTCTCCTCTCCTGTCCTTCTCTCTTATCCCCACCTTCCATTGTCTCTTCTCTCCTCTCCTGCCCTTCTCTCTTCTCTCATCCCCTCTCCTGCCCTTCTCTCTTTTCACTTCTCCTCTCCTGCGCTTCTCTCTTTTCTTTTCTTTTCTCTTCTCCTCTCCTGCCCTTCTCTCTTTTCTTTTCTCCTCTCTTGTCAATTCTCTCTTCTCTTCTGCTCTCCTCCTTTTCTATCTTCTCCTCTCCACTCCTGCCCTTCTCTCGTCTCCTCTCCTGCCCTTATCTCTTCTCTTCTGATCTCCTGCCCTTCTCTCTTCTCCTCTGCTTCCCTTGTCTTCTGCCCTTCTCTCTTTTCTCTTCTCCTCTCCTGCCCTTCTCTCTTTTCACTTCTCCTCTCCTGCCCTTCTCTCTTTTCTTTTCTCTTCTCCTCTCCTGCCCTTCTCTCTTTTCTCTTCTCCTCCCCTTCTCTCTTTTCTCTTCCCCTCTCCTGCCCTTCTCTCTTTTCTCCTCCCCTCTCCTGCCCTTCTCTTTTTTCTCTTCTCCTCTCCTGCTCTTTTCTCTTCTCCTCTCTTCTCTCACCATATTTCCTCTTCTCCCTTCTCGTTTCCTTCCCCTTCTCCTCTCCACTCCTGCCCTTCTCTCTTCTCTTCTGCTCTCCTGCCCTTCTCTCTTCTCCTCTCCTGCCCTTATCTCTTCTCTTCTGCTCTCCTGCCCTTCTCTCTTCTCCTCTGCTTCCCTTGTCTTCTGCCCTCCTCTCTTTTCACTTCTCCTCTCCTGTCCTTCTCTCTTTTCTTTTCTCTTCTCCTCTCCTGCTCGTATGTCTTCTCCTCTCCTCCCCTTCTCTCTTTTCTCTTCTCTTCTCCTCTCCTCCCCTTCTCTCTTTTCTCTTCCCGTCTCCTCCCCTTCTCTCTTTTCTCTTCCCCTCTCCTGCCCTTCTCTCTTTTCTCTTCCCCTCTCCTGCCCTTCTCTCTTTTCTCTTCTCCTCTCCTGCTCTTTTCTCTTCTCCTCTCTTCTCTCACCTCTTCTCCCTTCTCGTTTTCCTTCCCCTTCTCCTCTTCTCTCTCCCTCTCTTCTCCCTCCCCCTGTTTCTGCTCTTCTTTCTATATTTTTCTCCATATGTGTTGGGATTCTCGGCTCAATCCTCCATGAATTACACGAATATCGGAATCGTTCTTTTTTCTCATCTAATGATCGGCGGAGAAGGAATCAGTCGAAGGCCTTTCACTTCAGAGAGTTATTGGCTGTCTTCTGCGTCGGCGCTCTGCCGGCGCTCCTCTCCAGTCACATTTCCCTCCGTTTTGTGACAATGGCGTGTTGGCAAATTCCACCCACAACGACATTGTCAATCCACACAATGGTTTCCCCCGCGCTGATCAAAAGACAGCCTTGAATACGACGCTCCACCATCCCTCCCGCATTCCACTCTCCACCGCCGCCGAGACTCGCCGGGAAGACGCTCATCTGAAGTTCTGTCACACGTTGGAGGTCTCATTTGTGGAAAGCGATGGTTGAAGTCTCTCCCTCAGGCTCCAGCCTTTCATCTCCCCCAAAGGTTCTATTCCTTTCAGGTAAAGAAAGCTTCTTTCCGTATTGTCTTCTGTGTGGGACGGATGGGACCGGAGACGAGGACCGAAAGTTTCCTTATTACAACCATGGTGCAAATCGCTCTTGTGAGTCAAAACCGACGATCAGCAACGCGACTTCATCCGTCTTGACGGGAGAATAAAGCAGAAAAAAATCTTTAGTCCAATGAGGTATTCGTTAGAGTTCAACTTAATGCGTCCATATGAGAGGGCGACCGATACGGGTTTTTCTCTGGCCGATGCCGGTATTTAGAAATCTGGGCGGCCGATATATGAAGCCGATTTTTGCGGCCGATATTTTAGGCCGATTTTTTTATTTTTTTTGGTGGCACTGGCTCGTGGCACTGGATGGCACTGGAAGATGGCACTAGCAGAAGGCACTTATTGGCACTGGATGACACTGAAAGATGGTACTAGCAGATGGTACTCATTGGCAGGTGGCACTTATTGGCACTGGCAGGTGGCACTAATTGACACTGGCAGGTGGCACTGATTGGCAGAAGGCATTGGTTGGCACTGGCAGGTGGCACTAAAAGGTGACACTGGCAAGTGGCACTGGTTGGCACTGACTGGCAGGTGGCATTAATTGGCACTGGCAGGTGGCACTGGGTGGCAATAGTTAGCACTGGTTGGCATTGGCAGGTGGCACTGATGGCTTTAGTTGGCACTGGTAGGTGGCACTGGATCACACTGGCAGGTGGCACTGGGTGGAAGGTGGCACTAATTGGCACTGGATGGTGGCACTGGTATTGCCACTGGCAGATGGAACTGGATGGCAAGTGGCACTAATTGACACTAATTGGCACTGGCACAAAAAAAAATGGTGTTACCCCCCTCAGTACAGACCCCTCTCCCTCCAGTACAGACACCCCCGCCTGCTACAGACACCAGAGAGCGGTGTGTGTCCCACGAGCACGGGACCCTCCTCCTCTGTGGGCGTAAACAGAGAGGAGGGCCGCCACGCTGGGTGTACCAAGATGGCCGCGGCTCCAGGGCTAGGCCGAAGCCGCGGTCTTTTCTGATGCTGTGACCGTGGCTGCAATCTGCGGATCCGCGGATTGCCGCCACGGTCACAGCATCAGGAAAGGCCGCGGCTTCGGCCTAGCTCCGGATCCGTGGCACCGCTAGCGGCCATGTAAAATATCGGCCTAATTTGGATAAAAATCGGCCGATGCAGATTTCTCCAAAACGGCCAAATATCGGCCGATATATCGGCCTGCCGATATATCGGTCGACCTCTAGTCCATATGGCGCCAAATCCAGTTACTATGTTACCCCTTCGCGCCGAGCGTACGCAGATATGCGTCCTCGGATTTCGGGGGTTATACCAGGATGATGGCCGCAGCTGCAGGCATCACCCCGGTACCGTTTTTTAGAGCAAGCAATCAGGTTTCCAGGCATAACAACCAATGTGGCTAAAAGCCGTGCGCTCTGCTGTTATGCCGGAGGAGAGGGAGGGGACATCCCCCCTCCCACCGCCTCCCGCCAATCTTACCGGGCCTCCCGTCCAACCGGAGACCCGATCCGGCACTTCCGGCGCCTTGTGACAGACTGGAACGAAGCCGTAAATGGCTTTGTTTCAGTCTCCTGAATGTAAACATGGAAGCGACGTCACGACGTCACTTCCAGTTTACTCAGCTGCCGTCCCGTCCCACCGGAGACCCGATCCGTGATCTGGCGCAGAGCGTACGCAGATATGTGTCCTCGGCTTTCGGGGGTTATACTGGGATGATGCCCGCAGCTGCAGGCATGAACCCGGTACCGTTTTTAGAGCGGGCGATCAGGTTTCCAGGCATAACAACCAATGTGGCTAAAAGCCGAGCGCTCTGCTGTTATGCCGGAGGAGGGGACATCCCCCCCTCCCGCCAATCTTACCGGGCCTCCTGTCCCACCGGAGACCCGATCCGTTATCTGGCGCAGAGCGTACACAGATATGTGTCCTCGGCTTTCGGGGGTTATCCTGGGATGATGGCCGCAGCTGCAGGCATCACCCCGGTACCGTTTTTTAGAGCGGGCGTTCAGGTTTCCAGGCATAACAACCGATGCGACTAAAAGCCGAGCGCTCGGCTGTTATGCCAGAGGAGCGGGGGGGGACATCCCCCCTCCCGCCGCCTCCCGCCGATCTTACCGGGCCTCCCATCCCACCAGAGACCCGATCCATGGTCCAACACTTCCGGCGCCTTGTGACAGACTGGAACAAAGCCGTATGTAACCAGCGCTGTTGCACCCGCTGTCCTCGTGAACCAGGCGCCGTTGCGCCAGCTCTCCTCTGTGAATAGGCGTTTTAAGCTCCGTATTGCATTCCATGTAGGAACGCATACGGCGCATGCGCAATGACGTCAACGCCCGGCGTCGTGATGTGTTCCAGCGTGGAACGCGGAAGTGCGCCGCACACGGCGCCCTGTTTGAATAATTGCAATGCACTCCAGCTGATCTCCTATAAAGGCCTTCAATGGAGATACAGCCGGCGTTCTATTATTGTCAGCCGTAGCCTCTCAGGCCTAGCCTGTCAGCTCAACCATGCTGCTGCCTTTGCCGGAAAACACCGCTCCAGGAAACAACTACTACTTTGCTGCTAAGACTTCCTACAACAACTGCGTTGCTGGGAACTACCTTCGTGCCATGAACATCTTGCACCATGGACATTCCAACTCACTGCTCCCGAAAAAAATACATGTCCCCTGGGGCAGGACCCGGGTCACCAACTCCCCTGGGGCAGGACCCGCGGGTCCCCAAACACTCCCCTGGGGCAGGACCCGGGTCCCCAAACACTCCTCTGGGGCAGGAGCCCGGTCCCCAAACACTCCCCTAGGGCAGGACCCGGGTCACCAAACACTCCTCTGGGGCAGGACCCGGGTCCCCTAACACTCCCCTGGGGCAGGACCCGGGTCACCAAACACTCCCCTGGGGCAGGACCCGGGTCACCAAACACTCCTCTGGGGCAGGACCCGGGTCCCCAAACACTCCCCTGGGGCAGGACCCGGGTCCCCAAACACTCCCCTGGGGCAGGACCCGGGTCCCCAAACACTCCCCTGGGGCAGGACCCGGGTCACCAAACACTCCCCTGGGGCAGGACCCGGGTCACCAAACACTCCCCTGGGGCAGGACCCGGGTCACCAAACACTCCCCTGGGGCAGGACCCGGGTCACCAAACACTCCCCTGGGGCAGGACCCGGGTCCCCAAACACTCCCCTGGGGCAGGACCCGGGTCCCCAAACACTCCCCTGGGGCAGGACCTGGGTCACCAAACACTCCTCTGGGGCAGGACCTGGGTCACCAAACACTCCTCTGGGGCAGGACCCGGGTCACCAAACACTCCCCTGGGGCAGGACCCGGGTCACTAAACAGTTTTAAAGGGCGTTCTGCGACTTTCGAATTTGCCGCGTACACCCCAAATTGTTCACTATTCTGCGAACGGGTGAACAGGCAATGTTAGACCCGAACATAAAGCTCATCCCTACTCTCCTCTGCAGGAACCTCTGTGATGTATTTACCTTTTTTCTCCCCCCCCCCCCCTCCTCTTTGACTCTATTAAAGGGAAATGGAGGAAAAACGACCATCCATTGTAGGAAAACGTCAATCCCCCGCCATGCATATTGTATGAGCGTGTGTATATATCGCTCCCTTCCCCGGCACAAGGCCACTCGGCGATGGGGAAGATGCTCCGGAGAGTTTATCAAAGTGCTCCCTATTGATTTCTCTCGCACACTTGGATGGAGACGGGGAGAGCGCCGCCGTGAATCACCAGGATTTGTTAAAGTGGCGGTCATATAAAAAGGGGCGATTTCCACCTATTGCTGTATATCAGTTACAGAGCGAGAGGCCGCTGCCGGCGCCGCCGCATTCCCCGACCGTAATTCTCAGGATTATCATCGCTGAGTCCTCAGATCCCCACCACTCAGGGGCTCATTATCTCTACAAAGATCTCCATCATCCCGGGCGAGCCTCTGATAGAATGATTTCATTTTACATAGAAAAGGCGTCTCCAAACTTCCCAAACAGACAATATACCGTCCTTCACACTGCAGCTAGTGGGAGTAAGAAATGGCCCATTATTGGTGTCATTAGGAGGAATACAAGGAACTATTGATCCCACTGACACCAATGATGGGGCACTATTCCTCTCACTGATACCAATGATGGGACACTATTCCTCCCACTGACACCAATGATGGGACACTTTTCCTCCCACTGACACCAATGATGGGACACTATTCCTCCCACTGACACCAATGATGGGACACTATTCCTCCCACTGACACCAATGATGGGACACTATTCCTCCCACTGACATCAATGATGGGACGCTATTCCCCCCACTGACACCAATGATGGGACACTATTCCTCCCACTGACACCAATGATGAAACACTATTCCTCCCACTGACACCAATGATGGGACACTATTCCTCCCACTGACACCAATGATGGGACGCTATTCCTCCCACTGACACCAATGATGGGACACTGTTCCTCCCACTGACACCAATGATGGGACACTATTCCTCCCACTGACACCAATGATGGGACACTATTCCTCCCACTGACACCAATGATGGGACACTATTCCTCCCACTGACACCAATGATGGGACACTATTCCTCCCACTGATACCAATGATGGGACACTATTCCTCCCACTGACACCAATGATGGGACACTATTCCTCCCACTGACACCAATGATGGGACACTGTTCCTCCCACTGACACCAATGATGGGACACTATTCCCCCCACTGACACCAATGATGGGACACTATTCCTCCCAGTGACACCAATGATGGGACACTATTCCTCCCACTGACACCAATGATGGGACACTATTCCTCCCACTGACACCAATGATGGGACATTATTCCTCTCACTGACACCAATGATGGGACACTATTCCTCCCACTGACACCAATGATGGGGCACTATTCCTCCCACTGACACCAATGATGGGGCACTATTCCTCCCACTGACACCAATGATGGGACACTATTCCTCCCACTGACACCAATGATGGGACACTATTCCTCCCACTGACACCAATGATGGGACACTATTCCTCCCCACTGACACCAATGATGGGACACTATTCCTCCCACTGACACCAATGATGGGACACTATTCCTCCCCACTGACACCAATGATGGGACACTATTCCTTCCACTGACACCAATGATGGGACACTATTCCCCCCCCACTGACACCAATGATGGGACACTATTCCCCCCACTGACACCAATGATGGGACACTATTCCCCCCACTGACTCATTGGATGACATTTTCATAATACGTCTCAGAATCCTTTTCTTTATGTTGCAAATGTTGAAGAAACGCCCCTCCTATCACAGGCCCGGCGGAGTAATCGGGGCATAAAATAGGCAGCAATTACATCCCGCAACGTGCGATTTGGCGCGCCTTTCCTCGCCGTCCCCAAAACAGAAACAAGCAGATCATTTATTTTGCCGCCTCCTTAATGGGCTCCGTATTTATGTCTATTGTCATTTCCCAGGGAAGCAGAGGGGGGTATTATTATCCGCGAGCGTTTCCCCGATCGAGCGTCCTTGAATTCATCCTACGATGTGATGATAGAGAAGAGAAATTTTCGCCTTTTCCGCCGCGAGCCGCCGCCGCGCTAACCCTCCCCTCCCCCCTCTTCATCGCAACAATGAGAACATCACTTGTGACTCAACCAGCCTCGGATTCCGAGCGTCGCAATGAAATGATTAATTACGGCTCCGGCTTAACAAGTGCGCGAGAGCGAGAGGTCCTCCCACATGGCCGGGCCACCGAGCCGGCGATCAACGTATAAGACGGTTCACCGGGGCGAAGCCAAACAGGACCGGCGCCTCGCGGCGACTTCACTTCCTTTCATGTAGAAGGTTCCAGATCTACGACAGCTGAGGGGACCTTTTATAACCCTTGGGGGCCGGTCCAGGATAGATAAAGGGTCCTTTAATAACCCTCCGGTGCCAGCAGGGCCACCATCAGGGGGCTACAGGCAGTACACCTGTAAGGGGCCCGGAGGTCCCCGTGGGCCCGGGTGGCAACCCCCCCCTTTTTTTATTTTTTATTAAAGGGCCAGAGGTCCTCAGGGGCCCTGGATGGCAACCCCCCCTTTTTTTTCTTTACAAAAAATGTTATTATTTTTTTATAGATTTTTTTAGTTATTTTTTCTTTTTATTAAAGTGCCCAGAGGTACCCAGGGCCCCAGATGGCTACCTACCCTTTTTTTAATGTTTTTTTTGTACGTTCTTTTATATATATATATATATTTTTTTTTATAACGCGTTTTTTTGCGCTATAAACATAAATAGAGCGACAATTTAAAAAAAAAAAAACAATGGGCCAGATTCTCTAAGAATCTGCGTTGGTGTAGTGTAAGCCATTTACACTACGCCACCGCAACTTACAGGAGCAAGTGCCGTATTCCCCAAACACTTGCTCCGTAATTTGCGGCGGCGTAGTGTAAATGGCCCGGCGTATGGCCGCGTAATTCAAAGGGGGCGGCTTGTATTCAAATTAAGCGCGGCCCCGCGCCGATTGAACTGCGAATGCGCCAGGCTGAAAAATAGCCCAGTGCGCATGCTCCAGCTCACGACGGAAAACGTCAATGACGCCGACGTGAGCGTCATTGAGGTAAAGTCCTATTCAAGAACCACTTAGGAAAACGACGTAACCGACTGAAAAAGACGACGCGGACCCGACGCCATACTTAACATGGCATACGGCGGACTGGCGTAAGGTTACCCCTCATATAGCAGGGGTAACATTACGCTTACGGAAACGACGTAAGCGACGAGTACGCAACGCAAATTCGTTCGGGAATCGGCGTATCAGGCTCATTTGCATAGTCAAATGAGACCTGAACGTAAACGCCACCTAGCGGCCGGCGTCGCATTACATCTAAGATCCGATGGTGTAAGTGACTTACACCTGTCGGATCTTGGCCGTATCTATGCGAAAATGATTCTAGGAATCAGACGCATAGATACCCGGGGCCAAAAACAGAGATACACCGTCGTAACTCTTCTGAGAATCTGGCCCAATATTTTTAACTTTTTTCTATAATAAATATCCCCCAAAAATATATAAAAAAAAAATGTTCCCCTCAGTTTAGGCCGATACGTATTCTTCTACATATTTTTGGTAAAACAAAAAACGCAATAAGCGTTTGCGCAAAAGTTATTGCGTCTACAAAATAGGGGATAGTTTTATGGCATTTTTATTAATATAAAAAGGCATTGGAGCTGACCCCTCCCCCCCCCCCAACATAATTCCCTATGATGTCATCTGTAAACATTTATGGTATATTGATGACCTCTAATGAACAGGAAAGGCCCAAGATCCCATCGGGTGGGAAGTGAATCACTAAGGACCCGACTCAAGTTCACAAGGGGCTTCCAGATATAAGTTTCCAGGTCCAAGATACTTGGAAGACCCTTTAGAAAAACCCGGAGCAGGTCCAGGACTCTCAATAGCAGGACCGGGATAGATGGAGGGGCCCTTTAGAAGACTCAAGTGCAGGTCCAGAACAGTTGAAGGACCTTTTACATCTCTCGGAAGCAGGACCAGGGTAGTTGAAGGACCTTTTAGAAGTCCCAATAGCAGGACCAGGATAGATGGAGGGATAATTTGTAATCCTTGAGAGCAGGACCAGGATAAATGAAAGGACTTTTTAGAAGCCTCAAGTGCAGGTCCAGGATAGTTGAGAGGCATTTTAGAACCTTTGGAATCAGATCCAGGACAGTTGAAGGGACCTTTTATAACCCTGAGAAGCAGGACCAGGAAAGTTGAAGGACCTTTTAGAAGTCCCAATAGCAGGACCAGGATAGTTGAAGAACCTTTCATAACCCTCTAAAGCTGGTTACACCTCATTGCCGTCTAAAAAAACACCCAAATTCAACTTTACTTCACCATCTCCATTGATCCCAAAGCAATTTGCAAAATTGGGCGCTGGTGAGGCTGCATTGATGGGCGCTGGTGAGGCTGCATTTGATGGGCGCCGGTGAGGCTGCATTTGATGGTCACTGGTGAAGCTGCAATTGATGGACTCTGGTGAAGCTGCATTTGATGGGCGCTGGTGAAGCTGCAATTGATGGACACTGGTGAGAGGCTGCATTGATGGGCACTAGTAAGGCTGCATTTGATGGGCGCTGGTAAGGCTGCATTTGATGGGCACTGGTGGGGCTGCATTTGATGGGCGCTGGTGAGGCTGCATTTGATGGGCGCTGGTGAGAGGCTGCATTTGTTGGGCGCTTCTTTAAAAATTGGGGCATACATGGGCAAGGCAAAGGGGGTGGAGTCAGGGGTGGAGCCAAGGGGGGGCAGCAAAATGAGGTTTCGCCTAGGGTGTCAAAAATCCTTGCACCAGCCCTGGTTACATTACTGCTCATTCATCCACATTGTAGGAATAAATCTGGTGACAGGTCCTCTTTAATTCCTTGACGAAGCCCGTGCTCCCAGCGGACCCGGCGGCTCCGGCGTGGCCTCGGTTGCCTGAAGCGTGCTCCGGAATGGCGCCGCAGACTGAGAGCGTTTGTCGTCCTCACTTCAATACAGAAAGGTCTTCCTGTCGGCTTGTCCTTGACTCTCCGCCGCCGTGTGAAATATTCACGGGTGAGTGACGGTTCCTCGCCGGCTCCGCTAAGAAGAGCCTTTCAACATGAATTAAGCATCTCCGGCCGTCTTCTGCCACCCGCGCTGAGACTGGCACAAGTTCACCGGATGAGCCGCCACGCGGCAGGTGAGCGCCGAGCCGCCGAGGGGAAATCACAGCGATTACGATCGCTTTAGGTGATTTTTCGTTGTAAAACGTATCAAGTCACTTCCTGGGATCAGATAAAAGAAAAGGCCGTACGGGGGGGGTGCAGCGGGGGCACTCCTGGCCGGCGCAGAGTCTCTGGAGGAAGCTTTATTAAAGAGGTTGAGTTAGAGGACACGGAAATCATACGGACCCCCCCGACGCCTCCGATTGGCACGGAACAAAGCCGTTCAAAATATGAGTGCAGATCGCTAGACAGGGAGCGACGTCTGATGGGGGGGCATCGAGGTGGTTTGAAGGGCATTTCCAGGGCCTTCTTTAGTATTGATTGGACCCGGGGCAAACGTTTTCTTGGGCCCTCCCGAATCCACTTATCAACTATTCGGGGCTCAAGAGGCAGCTGTTTCGGGCCACACAACAATGACTGGGCCGGGGGGGGGGGGGGCAGAGGCCCCTTTTGCCCTGTGTTAGATGGCCCTGGACATTTCCTGTCTTTTACAAATCACCCCACTTTCCAACGTCCCATCAATCAATGGCATACATATCGCTCAGTGCCGGGGGGGGGGGGCAAGGTCATCTAGAGCCCCCCGGGGCAAAGTACCCAAACAGTGCCCCGCCTGCCCACCAAAAAAATCCTCTCCCTCTTCCCAAAAAAAAGGTTTGAGTGCTAATCTTCACACTTATCTCCTAAGCATGAATTCCCTTTGCAAGCCAAAATTCCCCCCCCCTAAAATAATTCCCCCTCATCCAGTACAAATGCCCCCCCCCCCCTCCAGGACAATTCCTCCACCCCCTCAAATTTCCCCTCTGTGCAAAATCACCCTCCTCCAAATCACCCTCTCCCTGCATAAATTCCCCCAAATCCCCCTTACTAACATAAATCCACTCTCCTAGTACAAATCCCCCCCCCCCCATAATCACCAAAATAATATATAGCCACAGTGCCCCGCCTGTCCACCCCTTGTTCAAGAGGCAAAGGTGTAGCCCTTGGAAGTCACACATCTAAGGCGTACTAGAGAGGTGAATGGAGTGGCAACCTTAGCCTGGACTCCAACCAGGCCACACCTCCAATGTGTTTCACCACTCTGCCCCCCCCTCTGACCGGGCCACGCCCCAACATGTTTCACTCCGCCCCCCGGAGCTTAGTCTAGCCCACCCCTTGTTCAAGAGACAAAGGGGAAGCCCTTGGAGGTCACACATCTAAGGCGGGCAAGAGAGATGAATGGAGTGGCAACCTTAGACTGGCCTCTGACCAGGCCACACCTCCAACGTGTTTCACCACTCTGCCCCCCCCTTCTGACCGGACCACGCCCCAACATGTTTCACTCTGCCCCGCGGGAGCTTAGTCTTGCCCACTTCTTGTTCAAGAGACAAAAGGGAAGCCCTTGGAGGTCACACATCTAAGGCGTCCTGGAGAGGTGAATAGAGTGACAACCTTAGCCTGGCCTCTGACCAAGCCACGCCCCCAACGTGTTTCACTCTGCCCCCCGGAGCTTAGTCTTGCCCACCCCTTGTTCAAGAGACAAAGGGGTAGCCCTTGGAAGTCACACATCTAAGGTGTACTAGAGAGGTGAATGGAGTGGCAGCCTGGCCTCTGACCAGGCCACACCTCCAACGTGTTTCACCACTCTGCCCCCCCCCCTCTGACCGGGCCATTTTTCACTTCACCCCCCGGAGCTTTGTCTTGCCCACCTCTTGTTCAAAAGAAAAAGGGGTAGCCCTTGGAAGTCACACATCTAAGGCGTCCTAGAGAGATGAATGGAGTAGCAACCTCAGCCTGGACTCTGACCTGGCCATGCCCCCTAAGTGTTTTACCCTGCCCTCCCGGAGCTTCGTCTTGCCCACCCCTTGTTCAAGAGACAAAGGGGTAGCCCTTGGTAGTCACACATCTAAGGCGTCCTAGAGAGGTGAATGGAGTGGCAACCTCAGCCTGGATTCCGACCAGGCTACGCCCCCAACTTGTTTCACTCCGCCCCCATGGAGCTTAGTCTTGCCCACTCCTTGTCCCAGCCCTGATATCGCTTCTTAGCCTTTTGGCTGAGATCAAGTGTAGTATCTGTTCTTACCAGTGTCCAGTAGGGGCGCTACGCCATCATTCTTACCTTTTGGTAGGAAGGGCTGGCTGTATAGCGCCCCTGTGGGTATGACGGGGGCTCTGAAGGCTTGTATCGGCTTGAACAGAAACCAGGGTGCCCACAGGCAGTTGGGCCAGGGGAGTAATTATTACCCCTCCCCCCCTCTGGAAAACCGGATGGGCCACGTTCCTCCTGGTTTAAATGGATCTATGTTGTCTGGCCATTTGCTGGGAAGGCCGAGAGCCCACAATGTCTGTAAGTGGTTGCGCCCAGGCCCGCTGAATGAAATCATGGGGCCCTGTACAGCCTACCATTGGGGGACCCCTTCAGCTCCACCCCTGGTCCCGCCCCTGGTCCCTCCTTCAGCCCCACCCCTGGCCCGACCCCAGAACCTGCCTTGAAACAAAGTCAATATGGCCAATGCCATATTGTGCTGCAGACAGTGCCACCCATGACGCCAATAGCATAATGCCATTGGCAGCATGGGTGGCACTGTCTCTGCAGGCAGCACATGCCTTATGGGCCATAATGATCGGTCATGGCTGGAGGATTTCTTTTTTTAATTATTTTAACATTAATTACTTATCTGTTCAGGTTGCCCGGGCCCCCCTGCTGGCCCAGCCTGGTAAAACAGGGCTAGTTGTACTGGCCCATCAGCGGGCCCTGGCTGCGCCAGAGTGCGCTTAACTTGGGTGCGGGACCCCATTGTATGAACAATTTTTCTGCACTGTGCCTCCAAGGGTTGGACCTTTTGATTCCGAGTCCGGGGGCAAATTTTACTACCAGGCCCCGGGGCCCGGCCAGCACACATTGCACAGCCACTTATTTATTTTTTCTCCTCACGTTTGTCACTTTTTACTTGTGCGTGTTTTTTCACCGGATGGTGACGGTGAGTCCTCCAGCTTGTCCTGAAGTCTAGGGGGAGGATGTGTGGCCCTCAGGTTCCTTCCTCCCCTGAACCTGGGGGGTCTCTCTTTGAGAGAGCCCCTTGACCTAGAAGGTTGGAAGCCCCTTGACCTCAGTGGTTGGATTTAGTTGGCCATGAGGAGAGGGGTCCACCAGACCCTTTGACCCTTTGGCTAGGTGGACCCAAATTCACAACCTTGTCCCAGTCAGGAGCCTGGCGCCCCTGGGGGGGTTCAGGTTAGAGGTCCTACCCATCCCCCCCTGGAAGCCCCTTGACCTCAGTGGTTGGATTTAGTTGGCCATGAGGAGAGGGGTCCACCAGACCTTTTGGCTAGGTGGACCCAAATTCACAACCTTGTCCCAGTCAGGAGCCTGGCGCCCCCGGGGGGGGGGGGGTTCAGGTTAGAGGTCATACCCATCCCCCCCCCTGGAAGCCCCTTGACCTCAGTGGTTGGATTTAGTTGGCCATGAGGAGAGGGGTCCACCAGACCTTTTGGCTAGGTGGACCCAAATTCACAACCTTGTCCCAGTCAGGAGCCTGGCGCCCCCGGGGGGGGGGGGTTCAGGTTAGAGGTCCTACCCATCCCCCCCCCCCCCACATTACTCTACAATCCTTTTGGGTGGTGAATTCATTTCCCTGTTTGAAACCAATGCGGTTGGAGTTTTCCTTTAAGCTGTTTTACCAGAAATGGAGAATATTCCTCCGCAGAATAATCTCGGCGTGCCGCTCGGCGGTCTTTACATTTTCTCGCTCTCAATAAACGGTTTTAATTCTTCTCATAGCAATCATTGGCGGACTCGGCGGCCCCCGGCCTGGCATTGACGGCGATCGCGGCGCTCGACATTCTGTGTTTTTCTGTTGATCTTTAAACCTTACAAGGTTTATCTATAATTGGATTTGTGGAATGCACATATTCATATCTGGTGTCAGGCGCGTTCCCCGCCAGATATCTATAATACCGCGGCGGGAGACGAGCGCCGACCCAATCCCATTCCCGGGGCCATTCTCCTGATTGACAGCAAATGGAGATGATTTTTAGTTTTAACAAACTGCTTTTTTTTTTTTCCTGTGGCAGCGCCCCCCGCAGGTTATTTTGAACTTCTCCATTCAGAGGCAGCCGGGGGGGGGGGGGGGGGGGGTCATGGGTTCTTGCATTGGGGCAAGGCCTCCCTGACTGCCAGAGCCCTTTCTATTGGTCCTGAGGCCCTTTCCTCCCAGAGCCCTTTCTATTGGTCCTGAGGCCCTTTCCTCCCAGGGCCCTTTCTATTGGTCCTGAGGCCCTTTCCTCCCAGGGCCCTTTCTATTGGTCCTGAGGCCCTTTCCTCCCAGAGCCCTTTCTATTGGTCCTGAGGCCCTTTCCTCCCAGAGCCCTTTCTATTGGTCCTGAGGCCCCTTCCTCCCAGAGCCCTTTCTATTGGTCCTGAGGCCCTTTCCTCCCAGAGCCCTTTCTATTGGTCTTGAGGCCCTTTCCTCCCAGAGCCCTTTCTATTGGTCCTGAGGCCCTTTCCTCCCAGAGCCCTTTCTATTGGTCCTGAGGCCCTTTCCTCCCAGAGCCCTTTCTATTGGTCCTGAGGCCCTTTCCTCCCAGAGCCCTTTCTATTGGTCCTGAGGCCCTTTCCTCCCAGGGCTCTTTCTATTGGTCCCGAGGCCCTTTCCTCCCAGGGCCCTTTCTATTGGTCCTGAGGCCCTTTCCTCCCAGGGCTCTTTCTATTGGTCCCGAGGCCCTTTCCTCCCAGGGCCCTTTCTATTGGTCCTGAGGCCCTTTCCTCCCAGAGCCCTTTCTATTGGTCCCGAGGCCCTTTCCTCACAGGGCCCTTTCTATTGGTCCCGAGGCCCTTTCCTCCCAGAGCCCTTTCTATTGGTCCTGAGGCCCTTTCCTCCCAGGGCCCTTTCTATTGGTCCTGAGGCCCTTTCCTCCCAGAGCCCTTTCTATTGGTCCTGAGGCCCTTTCCTCCCAGAGCCCTTTCTATTGGTCCTGAGGCCCTTTCCTCCCAGAGCCCTTTCTATTGGTCCTGAGGCCCTTTCCTCCCAGAGCCCTTTCTATTGGTCCTGAGGCCCTTTCCTCCCAGGGCTCTTTCTATTGGTCCCGAGGCCCTTTCCTCCCAGAGCCCTTTCTATTGGTCCCGAGGCCCTTTCCTCACAGGGCCCTTTCTATTGGTCCCGAGGCCCTTTCCTCCCAGAGCCCTTTCTATTGGTCCTGAGGCCCTTTCCTCACAGGGCCCTTTCTATTGGTCCCGAGGCCCTTTCCTCCCAGAGCCCTTTCTATTGGTCCTGAGGCCCTTTCCTCCCAGAGCCCTTTCTATTGGTCCTGAGGCCCTTTCCTCCCAGAGCCCTTTCTATTGGTCCTGAGGCCCTTTCCTCCCAGAGCCCTTTCTATTGGTCCTGAGGCCCTTTCCTCCCAGGGCTCTTTCTATTGGTCCCGAGGCCCTTTCCTCCCAGAGCCCTTTCTATTGGTCCTGAGGCCCTTTCCTCCCAGAGCCCTTTCTATTGGTCCTGAGGCCCTTTCCTCCCAGAGCCCTTTCTATTGGTCCCGAGGCCCTTTCCTCCCAGAGCCCTTTCTATTGGTCCTGAGGCCCTTTCCTCCCGGGGCCCTCTCTATTGGTCCTGAGGCTCTTTCCTCCCAGGGCACTTTCTATTGGTCCTAGGGCCCTTTCTGTTGGTCTTGAGGCCCTTTCCTCCCAGGGCCCTTTCTGTTGGCCCTGAGGCCCTTTCCTCACATGGCCCTTTATAAGCCCTGATTCGCACTGCAAATTTTATAACATTTTTTGAAGGGGTGGGGGAATTTGAGTTAGTAGGGATGATTGGGAGATATCCGTGCTAGGAGGGGGCATCTGGCTAGAAGAAGTGATATCGTAGAGGGGGGGGGGATTTGTACACAAAGGGGATTTTCTTTTTGGGGGGGGGCATTGTGCTTGTAGGGATGATTAGGAAGTGTTTGTGCTAGAAAGGGAAAACTTGGGTGGGGGGGTTGTGCTAGGAGGGGAAATCTTGGGGGGGTTGTGCTAGAAGAAGTGATATGATAGAGGGGGGGGGATTTGTGCGAGGAGGGGAATTTTTTGGGGGGGGAGGAAATTGTGCTAGTTGGGATGATTAGGAAGTGTTTGTGCTAGAAAGGGAAAACTTGGGTGGGGTTTGTGCTAGGAGGGGGGATTTAAGGGGTCTGTTCAGGAAGAAATTATATGGTAGAGGGGGTGGGGATTTGGGGGGGGGGCATTGTGCTAGTTGGGATGATTAGGAAGTGTTTGTGCTGGAAAGGGAAAACTTGGGTTGGGTTGTGCAAGAAGAAATGATATGGTAGAGGGGGAGGGATTTTTTTTTTGGGGGGGGGGGGGTATTTGTGCTAGTAGGGATGATTAGGAAGTGTTTGTGCTAGGAGGGGAAATCTTGGGGGGGTTGTGCTAGGAGAAGTGATATGGTAGAGGGGGAGGGGATTTGTGCTAGGAGGGATGATTAGGAAGTGTTTTTTTGTGGGGGGGGGGGGGGTTGTGCTAGGAAGGAGGTTGGGGCAGGCAATTTTTTTTGTGGGGGGGATGTGGGGTCGCCGCGGACTAGGCCGAAGCCGTGGCCTCGCCTAAAAACTCCTGACCGCAGCTCCTCAGGACCGGCGCGATGTCACAATAATTTCTCTTTCCGCTCGGCTCTTCCCTCATGGTTGGTGGGATGTTTTTCCGTCGGTGCGGCGCGCCCTTTTATCCTCTACGGCTGTCTTCTTCTCCTTTTTTTTTGTTTTGTTTGAAAAACGACTGGAATCCATCACCTCTGTTTGTCTCCAGCGCCGCGATTTAATTAAACGGCGGGGATAACGTGTCAAAGCGTAATCAGGCCTCCTAAAGGTCCCGTCACTTCCAGATCCTGACACGTCCGCTAATGACTGTTAAGCCCGGCGATGGCAGATAAGGAGCCCGTCTGGTAGGAGAACCGGCGTCCTCACGTCCCGCAAACACGCAAAGGTCACGGCGGCTATTCCCCCCGGCTCGGCGCACGTTGGGGGTCCTGCTCGCATACATTGGTGTGACGTATTATGTACATAACCGCTTAATCGGCGGCAAATGAAGACAAATGGAGGAGCGAGCGGAATAGGAAAGGCGGTCAGAGGGAGATTTTGATCATTTAGACGAAGAAAAACGGAACTGTCGAGGCAGCGGGTCGTCCGCGCCGATCTCCTCTCCTCGGGATTAAATGAAAATATTCATCTTGCGAAAAAAATCCGGCTTGAAGTGCGCTAACCCTAAGTGGCAGCTCCGGGGGAAAAATCATTCGCTCCGAAGAAATCTGCGTTTGAAGCGTAAAACAATAATAATTTGTTCGTTTCACGGGCCGCGGCTGTGAAAAAAAACGGAATATCTTACGGAGCAAAGCCGCGATTTATTTCCATTACGGCGTGCTAACTCAGGCGCTGGCCCACGTCATTCGCTGTAATGGGTAAGGTCAGCGCGTGCACTCGCCGCCGCGTACAGTAATCGATCACATGGGTCTCACACATCGGTTTCAGGGGCGGTTGCATCCCCCTGACGCCACCCCTTGCTACAAAGTGCACCTGTCTTTTACAGATAAGAATAAAGATTAAAGCTAACGTGAAGTGTGAGGGCACCAAGCGGGCAGTAAGTGGGCAACAAATGGGCAATCATGACAATCACAGGCAAGAGAGAGGCAACCCTTAGAACAAGCAGGCAGTAAGTGGGCAACAAATGGGCAATCATGACAGTCACAGGCAATAAAGAGACAACCCTTAGAACAAGCAGGCAGTAAGTGGGCAACAAATGGGCAATCATGACAGTCACAGGCAAGAAAGAGGCAACCCTTAGAACAAGCAGTCAAAAATGGGCAATTCTTATAATATTTAATACTGTGATTGTGCGTTATTTGAGTGCTTGTGCCAAAGATTGCTCCTTTGTTGCCCGTGACTGCCATGGTTTCCCCTTTGTTACCCACTTATTTCCTCCTTGAGGCCCTCGCTATTCATTTCTGCATTGACTCTAATGCAACAGAAAATCCCAATTTTGCCCAACCCTTGCTGTGTGGGCAACAAGCAGGTAGTAAGTGGGCAACAAATGAGCAATCGTGACAATCACAG